>NC_083572.1:1347414-1599914 GCF_027579695.1 Neoarius graeffei | reverse complement strand
AAGAGATATTTTGCTGATGGAAGAATTTAAAATTTCTCCCTGAGTATGTTTAAAGGCAGTGTTTTGGTTAATAAATCACCAGTAACATCTCTGACTTTGATTCCTAGCCCCTGTGAACTGAACTGTAAAATCCACATTAGCTAAACTTCAGGGGAGCTACAGAGTCGAGCCACAGGATAAGCCTTAAACAACTTCCTGTTGGCTATAGTGTGCACTATATAGGACACAGAATCAGCTACTTTCCACGACTGCCTACTTTCCAGTCTGCCGATCAATGACTGCTAGCATGGAACCAGTCATAAATAAAGTTGGTGTCAGCATTGTTGTGGACCAAACACCTGATTTTTAATCTTAATATAAAACATGATCTTGATGATGAATTTCATGTTTATGGTTCCCCATTCAAGCATATATGAATCTGGTCTTGGAACCTGGAAATAACTACCAAGATGCCAAGATGGCCACCAAGTGGACAGACTTTACTAGAAGGAATTAGGGTGTAAATTGTGTGATGCGCTACTCGATTTATGCTAGGCTTACAAGGCATTTATAAGTTCCAGTAAGTCTAATTGCCTCTCACACTCAAGCCAGCTCCACCTCCGTCATTAGGACAGGTACACCCTGGGGATCCTAGTCTTGCGACTGGGTGAGCAAACGGAGCACTGGCGCCAGTCTGTGAAGTAGCCTCTTTCACTTTGGAAAAACGAGCTTATAAAAGGCAAAGGAAAGTTTGTTCTTACTGTGTGATTATTCACGTTTGGAAGATTGAATAATGGACTGAATCACGTAAATATAACATGATAAGATGCCACCGCCTAAGAAGAATTACCATGATTTTCGGCTTGGTACTATTAATGTGAGAACAGGGAAATGCAAAAGCAAGTTAGCTGATTGTGTACTCCAGTTCAAGAATCTATCCCATGATATATCCTGCATGCAGGAAGTAAGACAGAATGGAGAAGATGAGATCTGTTTTGACGACCCTGTCCTTAAAGGATGGCAGGTGATCTATAATGGCATGAAAACAGCCAAAGCGGGTGTTGCCGTGGCTCTTGCCCCCCATGTCAGACTATTAGATGTGAACCATGTGATCGAGGGACGTATGAGTATGGTGCGAGTAAAGGTACACGGGGTTAAGTTGTACGTTTTCAACTGAACAATATGCTGAATCCACCAAGCAAGCATTCTATCAAACACCCCACAAAGAGATATGATGGGCCAAAACAGACAATCCATCATTCAAGGTAATTATCGCAGGTGATTTTAATGCTACAGTAGGGATGGAATGTGATTCGAGTAAATGGCACAGTGTCAGTCAGTTTCAAGATACCGATCCCACTAGCTTTAATAGCTGGCGATTAATAGAAACAGTGGAAACCAACAACCTGTTCTTGCTAAACACGATGTTTGCTACAAAATCTGATGAACACAAATCGTCATTTGTGTCAAACCTGGGTTACAAATGGAGACTAGACTACATCATGGCCAAGTGGTATGTGAAACGGGCGACTAAAAACTGCAGGGTCTTTCCCATGCAGAGCCAGCCTTTTGAGTCTAACCATCATGTGGTCATAATGCAAGTCCGTTTTCCAACATAAAGGAAGGCGAAGCAAATATTCCCTAATAAAGTCCCATGTGAAGTTAACCAGGACGTTCGACACCTCAGAGATGACCCATTTGTACAAGCTGAATACAGTGCCAAACTTGACCAACTCATGGAGCATGAACCAGACTTGGGGAACATGGAGGAAATCATCATCAATACAATCAGACAAGCCTCCAAGGAAACAGTTCCCTCATTAGAAAAGGGCCAAACCGAAAAACCATGGGTAAACCAAGAATATCAAGCGCGCTTGCTAAAACAACATCACGAGAAAGACCCAATTAAAAGAAAGGCCCTTAGAAATGATGTAAAGAAACTCTGTATCTGGCTTAAAAACACCTACTTTAAAACCAAGGCAGATAAGATCAACTTAGCGAGCGAGCACCATAATGTTGAGGAGGAATTCAGACTAATGAAACAGCACACATCAATGGAAAGATCCAATAAGCTGCTGATACTACTGTCCAAGCTAGAAGACCACTTCTCTGAACACTTTGGTCCATGAACATATGAGCCCCAACCAGAATTAGAATACCCAGAGAACCATCTATATATACTACCACCAGACGATCTTCCTGACATCGACACATCGGTCCCAGATAGCTTGGAAATTAAAGTGGGAATGAAGAGACTCAAGAATGGGAAATGCATGGGAACGGATAAAATATATACTGAACACTTGAAATACATGATCTCTGAATGTTTCTTGGTGTATCTTGTGCTCCTAGTGAGCTTGATATGGAGATATCTTCAAGTACCAAGTCGATGGCTCACGGCAAGCATCACATGTCTCTACAAACGTGGTCTGAGGTCATGCGCTGAGAATTACAGGGGATTGAGTATTATTGCAACTCTGTCAAAGATCATATCGGCGATAATCATAGATAGACTTCATGATGCCTATGAATATATTCTACTGCCATCACAGTTTGGATTTCATACCAATAGGTCAACTAATGATGCCATCTTCATATTATGTCACGTGCTTGAGAAGTCCAGTAAATCTGGGATTCCATTATTTATTGCTTTCATTGACTTGAAGGCTGCATATGACTGGATACCATGTGAAGCCCTGATGAAAAGTCTTGAAATCAGACTGAAATGCCCTCAAAGAGTAGCAGTCCTTAGAGCTTTATACACTAGCACAAATGCGTACATCAAATGTTCCACCAGACTGTTTGATACTCGGGTCGGATGTAGACAAGGTGCCCTGGAGTCTCCGACTCTTTTCAATATCTACATGGACTTTGTGGTTAGGATTGCTCGTCATGAAGTGGAGAGGTTATATCCAGAGGCAGGTTTTAAAATCAAGTACTGTATTCCTAACGAGGTATCACCAAGGGAACTCCGGAAAAACACAAGAGTGAGAGGGGAGAATAGAATAACGGAGCTTCTATATGCAGACGACCAAGCCATTTTTGCGGAGTCAATTGAGGAACTACAAACCATCCTCTGGATTTATGATAACACGTATACTCGGTTCAGACTGAAAATGTCATACACCAAAACAGAAACGATGGCCTTTAATATCGATGAAGCCATCAAGAACCAAGAAAGCCTCATCTATGTAAACGGCACTAAAATAAACAACGTGAGAAGATTCCGGTACCTAGGTTACACCATCACAAACTCCAGCAAGGACACGCAGACCCTTGGCTCGAGAATTGGATCCACATTTGAAAAATGGAACGAGCTTAAACATGTCCTTATGGATCAGCGTATACACCTGTCTACTAGAGTAAAGTTCCTCACTGCATGTGTGAGATCCTGACTCTTGTACAGTGTACAGACATGACAACTGACTATGAAAGAAGTCGCAAAGATCGAGGTTGTATGGAATGAATTCCTGAGGAAGATGGCGAAGGGTGGTTACAGAAGGATGATAGAACTGAAGAAAATGTGAATGATGATAAACAGGATTGGAGATTCAAACTCTCAAATGCAGACCTACACCGCATTACTGATACAAAACTGATCAAGTCCTTCTGCTTGTAGAGTAGAATGGGGTAATACGCCCCCGTGGGGTAATACGCCCCCAGCCTGTTTTATCCAAAATAACCACCAGATGGCGCAAAGTTACATTTCTATTGTTGCTATGGACTGGCTTGACAATGGGGATATACAAATATCCACTGTGGATCGCATATCAGCAACGCAGCGGAGAGAAATCAAATTTCATGGTAAGTGATATCATTTTCAGATATCAGTAAAACTGTATTTAGATAGCTGCTATTTCGTCAGATATCACAGCTGTGTATGTGGTATGAGTAGACAAGTCAGTACGTTAAAAAAATACATTAGGTATAAAAAGTTGAATCACATTTTGAAAGTAAGACCCTTTTTTGTAAAAGTGTAGTCTGTGGGGTAAAACGCCCCCTTAATGGCGGGGTAAATGGCCCCCAGGGGGCATCGTTTCCTTTTATCATAATTACTGTATTTCATACATTTCTGAATAGCAGATACATAGTTTTTAATAACATCTCGCTTACCTGGTTGAGTAAAGCAAGTAATTTGAACTGAATATTAAAAATAATTGAAATTTAAAAAAAAAATTGAAATTAAAATGCGAAATATAATAAAATAATGCCTCTATTCATTAATTCAGGGATATTTTCTTGTTTCTTTCACATTATAGGCTTAAGTAAACACTTTTGCTATCCAAACAGCTTTTTTTGAGTGAGGGGGCCTATTGCCCCACCTCAGGGGGCCTTTTACCCCACTGGGGGGGTAAAAGGCCCCCTTGGCACAATGTTTGTTTTTGTTAAAAAAAATTAAGTATTAACTTTAGGCAAACTTTAGGTGGCATTATTGTTCATGTCACTGTTGTCAAAAACTATGATTAAAACTAAACACATGGTTCATTTCAACTTGGAGAAAAACTGAATTTTCCTTAAGGGGGGCTTTTCCCCCCACTCTACCAGCGATTAAAATACCTGGCACATGTCTGCAGGATGGATAACGGAGACATAAGGAAACAGATACTTTTTGACGAACGCTCCCCAAGTTGGATGAGGTTGGAGAGACTGTTGGGGATAGATGCCCCGCAGATAAGGAGAATGATGATGGATAGGACAAAATTTCAGCGTCTACTGGATACAATAGACGCACCCTAAGGAGTCAAAATCTCCAGAAAAGGGAACACGATGATGATGATGAATTCTCTGGAGCGTGGGATGTTGAGACTTCCTTGCTATTAAATTAGTTAGCTAGCACCAATCAGTTACCTAGGGGATGTTAATTAAATGAGTATATTAACTATAAAGTATCCAGCTTGTTAATTGTGCGAGCTAGCATGCTACCATTACACCAAGGGCTTTGCCTTTGCAATAGCTAGATATAGATAGCTGGATAGTTTGTTAATTAGCAACATATATGTAGAAATAAATGCTCAGCGTGATGTGGAAAAAAATGTTTGCACCAAAATGTTTCATATATTTGTGGCAGTTGTTTGTAGTGTTGAGTTTAAACAGGCGCAAATTAGCTGCAGGCTACAATGCATGAAATAATTTAACACTAATCAAAATCACATGGAACGATGGCGAGTTAAACTGATGACTCAGCAAAAAATCTCATTTGTAGTGTTTTTGCTCTGTTTCCTCTCTCTCTCTCTCTCTCTCTCTCTCCCTCTCCCTCTGTCTGTCTCTTTCTCCTACTGTTTCTGTCTGTCTGTCTCTCTTACTCTCCCACTTTCCATCTGTGTGTCTCTCTCACTGTCTGTCTAGATATAGATCACTAGTTAGTTTGTTAATCTGCAACACACAGACACAAATGCTCAGTGTGATGTGGAAAAAAGTTTGCACAAAAACGTTTCATACATTTGTGGCGGTTGTTTGTGTCGTGTCAAGTATAAACTCAAGGCGTAAATCAGCTGCAGGCCACAAGATGCATGAAATAATTTAACACTAATCAAAATCGCATGGGACAACAGCGAGTTAAAGTGATGGCTCAGCAAAAAAAATCTCATTTATAATGTTTTTGTCCTATTTCTCACTCTCTTTCTCTTACTCTCTCTCTCCATCTTTCTCTTACAGTCTCTGTCTGTCTCTCACTATCCATATTTGTCCAGTTGTCTCTCTGTCCATCTGTCTGTCTCACGCTTTCTCTTACTGTCTCACTGTCTGTCTCTCTCACTCTACCTGTCTGTCTCCCTTTCCTTTTGTATGTCTCTCTCTCTCTCTCTCTCTCTCTCTCTCATTGTCTGTCTATCTGTCTGTTAGTCTGTCTGTCTCTCTCTCTGGCTGTCTTTTTGAAGTAGAGCATACAGAGTGATTTCAAGTTTGTTCCTAATTAAAACCTACTTTAGTTTAGGAAGTCTCTCTCTCTCTCTCTCTCTCTCTCTCACTCACACACACACACACACACACACACACACACACACACACACACACACACACACACACACACACACACACAGAGATGACTCATCCCAACCTTCCAAAAAAAACTCAAGTGATGGAAAGATGAAAAAGATGGACGCTGACCAGAGGCATTTTTCTGGACTGAGATCAGAAGATGGAGTGATCTAAACAACAGAGCGATGATAACGGAGGAGTGTAAAGAGAGAAGAAGAGCGAAGAGGTCTTCCATTCCATGGTGGTGGGAAACTTGTGTGACCTTTGACCTTTTCCATACTGCACCACATAAACACACACACTTCCTGGAGACACATGATATGTGTGTGTGTGTGTGTGTGAGAGAGAGACAGATGTGTTGGATGTTGTGTTCATATATGGTAGCTCCAACTATGTCAGAGCGCCCTCTACTGATAATACATCCCTCTATTTATTAAACCGAATTTCATTTAATTATCATTTATTTAATTATTTGACTTGTTTATTTAATTCATTTCGTTAATTATTATTATTATTATTATTATTCACTACTTTATAGCCTGTTGCGTCTCAGCAGAAGCATTTAAAGCATTTTAAAAATTAAAAAAATCATGTATAAATATTAAAAATAAAAGCACAGAATGAGCACTTGGTATGTAATGCATGATCTATAAATCTGAAAATAAATAAATAAATCTTGCTTTATACTGCGACAGAATTTTTAAAGAATCTGTGAGAGGTGTGAATGAAACAAATTGGTGTTTATTCACTGTTCTGACAAACATGAAGCCCTGTTCACACTGGATGAAGTGTTTCACAGGGAAATGAAGTGAAGTTATTGCTGTGTGTGGAAACATGATGCTGTATTTCATGTGAGCTGGGAATAATACTCTGTATACGTTATAAATCCTGTGCGAACTGACATGTAAAAGATTCCGTCATATCCTGTGGGAAAATAAACAATATTCTGGCTGAATAACTGAGCCCTCACTCTATATACTGTTTAAGGTCTGAGGAAACAGCTGACAGGAAGGAAACTACACTTCCTGCTGCGTGTGTGAGGTCATTTCCTGTGCGTTTGAGACAGAGACCATCCTCTTCACACATTCAACCTAATTTTTTTATGATGCAATGTCATTTTAAAATTTGTGGCAATTAAAAACAAACGCCTGCTAAGATCAAGAATAAGTGTGCTAATGTGAATTCTAGATGCTAATCAGTGGAAAAATATTCACACCTTTTCTATAATAAAGGCTTGTTCGAATTTAACAGGTCATACCTCCAACACTGCTCAAAGTTTACAGTTGTGAGAACACTGTTGCTAAGCAACTCAGAAATATACAATATACACAAGCTAGCTAATGATGCTAATGATCGATTTAGCGAGCACATAGCTGTTAAATGTTTCATACAGACACTAGAAATACACAGTGACAGTGAAAATGTAATAGAAACATCTGGAACATCAACATTTACCTCAAATGTGTTGGTTAATTAAAAAAAGAAAAGACGCTGTGTGGCTAAAATTATGATTTTGCTAACTAGCATGTAGCTATTAAGTCAGTGTAAAGATACAGAGAGTGGAAACAACACAAAACCATCCAGAACGTCAACATTAACCTCAGATGTGCTGATAAATTAATAAAACTGACACTGTCTGACTAAAATTATGATTTCACTACTTAGCATTTAGCTGTTATATCTTTTACAGATAGTGTGAAGACACAGTAGGAGTGGATATGAGGCAGAACCATTCGGAATGTTAATACTTACCTCAGATTTGTTGGTTAACTATTAAGAAAGGAGTTTGAGGAAATTGCACTGTGGCATCAAATACTAACTACCAGGGTTTCGGCCATTTTGACAAAAACAACAATGAAAGATAACATTTATTGATGTTAAATGTGAATTTATTTGTGGGTGTTGTTTAATCTATTTTCAGCGTATGTCATGCATGATTTATAATGATTAGCTTTACTATTATTTAGATCAAGATTGTTGTTTAAATATCATATTTTCTTCTTCTTTTTAAATATTTTGGTTCCCTTTTTTAATTTGTCTAAGCCCTTTTTTAATATTCTGTAATAAACTCAGGAATAATGAATTGAATCAAATGAAACTGAATTGTGATTGATTTAATCTCTTTTATTTCATAATGAGAGGAACATGCACACACACACACACACACACACACACACACACACACACACACACACACACACACACACACATTACGTAATTCTTAGTTGCTCTCTACTTTCCCTCCATTATTCCTCTGTGACATTTTCAGGAATTTTGCAGACTCGTGTGTGTGTGTGTGTGTGTGTGTGTGTGTGTGTGTGTGTGTGTGTGTGTTTGGGGTCTGCAAACACCTCAAGAGCTTCCATCTGCTCACACAAACCCTCTTTATATGTCTTTGTTCATGTTCTTCTAGTGAGTCAAACTCTGTAGTAAAAACAATGTAGTCTCTCTCTCTCTCTCTCTCTCTCTCTCTCTCTTCCACATGCCTTGAAGGCTCCTCTTTTTTTCTAAACAGTGGTGAATGTGCACTGTGAAAAACCCCATGACCTGATAACAGGCACATGCTCTCTCTCTCTCTCTCCCCCTCTCTCTTTCTAGAGTTTCCTCTGAGGGAAGTGTCCCTATTAGCCATGTGCGTGGTGGTCATTTCTACACATTTTTGGCAATAAAGTCTATCAACTTGATAGACTTTATTGCCAAAAATGTGTAGAAATGACCACCAAAAAAGTCTTTGTGTAGAATGTGTAGAAATGACCACCAAAAAGTCTTTTCTATAAAAGACTTAAGAGCTACTTGATAGACTTTGAAAGTCTATCAAGTAGCTCTTAAGTCTTTTATAGAAAAGTGTAAAGACACAGTGAGAGTGGAAATGAGACAGAACCATCCAGAACATCAACATTTACCTTTAATAAAAATTAATAAAATTTTAAATTTGAATAAAATTAATTACAAACCGTAATTACAAAGTACTGCCATGATTTCCAGTAATGTGGGGAAAAACATGGTTTTAAAAGAGTTATTTAAAAATGCAGAAATATTTTCGGTGTTCTGTTGGTGTTCTGTTAGTGTAATTTAAGTGAACACTACTTTGAGTACTCAAACTTCTGACTTTCAACTCTCCTAGCATTGGATTTGTGTGTGCTAAAAGACATTATTCCATTGCAAAAACCACAATGGAAACACACTTTATGGCATGATTGTAGGTTTACACACCTGACTTTATGACCTCTGTTCTATAACGTCCAGTTGAGTGTAAGTTATTTCTATAGTTAAACCTTTAATACACTAAACAGGAAGCAGCTCCTCCCTGCAAAGTTGAAATGACATACACAGCTAGCTATAAATACCTCACACACATCTCTTCAAATAAATATCAAATAAACAGCACAGAAAAAAATTACACCATAAACATACAGCTAAATCTTCAGACATAACAGCTCAACTTAAATACAGGGGAATGTTTCATCACCACAGCGACGGGTGGTTTTCATATCAGCTACGTCCCAAATGCCTTTGGTTCAGGTCGGAGAAATGCTAAGGTTTTAACGGGATTTGTTTACCGATGTGTGTATTGTGTAAAGTTAGATATATAAAATTGGTATAAAATGTAAAGTTAGTGATATTATCTGATGACTATAGATAATGCTAGCATAGTTATAATTTGCTCATTGGCAATCTTAGCTAGCTACAGTTGTGGTCAGAAGTTTACATACACTCATCATGGGCATGAATGTCATGGTAATTTTGGGCTGTTGATGATTCCCTTGAACTGTTCTTTTTCCAGGGTGGAATGATTGTACAGCATACATCTTTAATGAATTCAAAAAAACAAGAACTGAGTGCACAAGTTTGAATTTATTTTGGATTTTCTCTAATCCCCTGGCGACTTGTCCAGGGTGTACCCCGCCTTTTGCCCATAGTCAGCTGGGATAGGATCCAGCTTGCCTGCGACCCTGTAGAACAGGATAAAGTGACTAGAGATAATGAGATGAGATTTTCTCTAATCCACACAGGGTCAAAATTATACATACAGGCTCAAATATATACATGCAACCCCACTATTTGGTTAAATGTCCCTTAGCAAGTTGCACCTTGACCAGATGCTTTGGGTAGCCATCAACAAACTTTTGGCATAATTCTGGCTGGATATTTGACCACTCTTCTTGGCAGAACTGGTAGAGTTCATTTAAATTGGTTGGTTTTCTGGCGGCGGCACGGTGGTGTAGTGGTTAGCGCTGTCGCCTCACAGCAAGAAGGTCTGGGTTTGAGCCCCGGGGCCGGCGAGGGCCTTTCTGTGTGGAGTTTGCATGTTCTCCCCGTGTCCGCGTGGGTTTCCTCCGGGTGCTCCGGTTTCCCCCACAGTCCAAAGACATGCAGGTTAGGTTAACTGGTGACTCTAAATTGAGCGTAGGTGTGAATGTGAGTGTGAATGGTTGTCTGTGTCTATGTGTCAGCCCTGTGATGACCTGGCGACTTGTCCAGGGTGTACCCCGCCTTTCGCCCGTAGTCAGCTGGGATAGGCTCCAGCTCGCCTGCGACCCTGTAGAAGGACAAAGCGGCTACAGATAATGAGATGAGATGAGATGAGATGAGATGAGATGAGATGAGATGAGATGAGATGAGATGAGATGAGATATGACATGGTTTCCTGGCACAGATCCTGCTTTTAAGAGTAGTCCACAAATTTTCAATAGGGTTGAGGTCGGGGCTTTGGGACGGCCATTCCAGAAGCTTAATGTTAGCCTGCTTTATCCATTCCAAAACCAGATTTGATGTGTGTTTGGGATCATTGTCCTGTTGGAACACCCAATTGTGTCCAAGTTTCAACTATCTAGCTGTTGAATTGAGCTGAAGTTGAGGAATTTGGAGGTAGTCCTCCTTCTTCATTATTTCATCCACTTTGTGCAATGCACCAGTACCACTGGCAACAAAGGAGCCCCAGAGCATGATGCTACCACCACCATGCTTGAGTTAAAAGAGTTAAAAGACATTGTAGAACCTTCAGCACCACTTATTAACAGATTTAAGTGAATGTATGTATATATTTGAGTCTGTATGTATAATTTTGACCTGTGGATTAGAGAAAATTCAAAATAAATTCAAACTTGTGCACTCAATTCTTGTTTTTTTGAATTCATTAAAGATAAGAACAGTTCAAGGAAATCAGCAGCAGCCTAAAATTACCATGACATTCATGCCCATGATGAGTGTATGTAAACGTCTGACCACAACTGTAGCAAGAACTACTTAAGAAATAGCACATCCTTCTTTTTCACATGTATGTATTATCTAGTGTGACTTATAAAACAAGAGTGTTAGCTCATTGTTTGTGTGTTAGCTCACTGTTTGTGTTAGCCTCACTGCTAACCATGATCTAAAATGTTTCCACACTGTATGTTTCTTTGTACTGTAATTAAAGCAGCTAATTAAACTAATTAAGCTACAGCTAATTAAGAAAGGTGTGCACTTACTGTGTCCATCATTGTTGGGTGATTTCCGTCCAGCATGACTGAATGATGGGCAGCCCATTGTGATTGCAGATGAATGTTGATGATTCTCCGGACCTTTGACCTCAGGTGGCTTGCTGACGTTGATCTCCAGCGGTTCGTTCCTCCTGAAAGTAGTCTCGGGGAGTTGTCTTGCACTGACATTGGATGGTGTCCTGACGATTGGATTAGTGGTCTCAAGGGTCTTGCTGAATGTGACAGAATGCTTTTGCGACTCTAGCATCTTGTTGTGGCCCAAAATGTCAGGCTTCCTCAGGTTGAAGCGGGAAATGCCAGCACTGAGAGAGGCGGGATAGATTATAGTTAGAAGAGGAGGTGTAAGTAAAATCGATATGAATATAAGTGATAGTTCTGCAGCAAGGATCTGCACTTGTGACTGGAAGGATCTAATTTCCAAACCAGGACTACCCACACTTTTTGGGCTTTGAAGAAGACTCTTAACCCAATCACTGACAAAGGAGCTTTACCATCCAAACTTCTTCTCCATCACTGTTGTGACTACTATGACGGGGAAGTGGTGGCTCAGTGGTTAAGGCTTTGGGCTACAGATCAGAAAGCTGTTAGTTCAAATCCCAGCACAACCAAGCTGCCGCTGTTGAGTCCTTGAGCAAGACCCTTAACTGCACTGAAGTATCCTGTCTCAGTTATAAGTCATCAGACAAATATCTCAATGCATCTCTATATGGTTCCTTCTAGCTCCTTTGCCAAGAATTCCACCCTTGACCACACAAATGTGACGATCAACCCATTTGTTCCCACTTTCAGTCCTGTTCTGAACCTTGGGACATGCTGTTCTCACACAGTGACTTTCATATCTCCAACCATGCTGCTGATGTGTTTGGATACAAGGCCATGCATTACTGAAACTGTCGTCCTTGCAGACACTGACCCTATACAAAAAGCCTGAGAACACTGTCACCAGTTCGCAGCTTTCTCAACTTGTCAGCAGCCTTTGATCCTGTGAATCATCAGATATTCATCAGCACTTTTGCTGACTAAGAAATTAGGAACTTAAGCCTGGTTTCCATCATATCTTCACAACCAGTCCTGCTACGCAACATGGAAAAGTACCGATTCTTCATTTCACATACTCACAATGGGAGTACCTCAGGGGTCAATACTTGGTCCATTCATGTTCTCAAAGACTATGTTTGCATTACCAGGCTGAAGTGACTTAAATCTGATTTTTTTTGCCTTAAAGGAACAGTCCACCGTACTTCCATAATGAAATATGCTCTTATCTGAATTGAGACGAGCTGCTCCGTACCTGTCCGAGCTTTGCGCGACCTCCCAGTCAGTCAGACGCAGTCAGACGCGCTGTCACTCCTGTTAGCAATGTAGCTAGGCTCAGCATGGCCAACGGTATTTTTTGGGGCTGTAGTTAGATGCGACCAAACTCTTCCGCGTTTTTCCTCTTTACATAGGTTTATATGACCAGTGATATGAAACAAGTTCAGTTACACAAATTGAAACATAGCAATTTTCTATGCTATGGAAAGTGCGCACTATAATGACAGGCGTACTAACACCTTCTGCGCGCTTCGGCAGCGCATTGATATCTGAGCTCCGTATCAATGCGCTGCCGAAGCGCGCAGAAGGTGTTAGTACGCCTGTCATTATAGTGCGCACTTTCCATAGCATAGAAAATCGCTACGTTTCAATTTGTGTAACTGAACTTGTTTCATATCACTGGTCATATAAACCTATGTAAACAGGAAAAACGTGGAAGAGTTTGGTCTCATCTAACTACAGCCCCAAAAAATACCATTAGCCATACTGAGCCTAGCTACATTGCTAACAGGAGTGACAGCGCGTCTGACTGTGTCTGACTGACTGGGAGGTCGCGCAAAGCTCGGACAGGTACGGAGCAGCTCGTCTCAATTCAGATTAGAGCATATTTCATTATGGAAGTACGGTGGAGTGTTCCTTTAATGTGACACAGATCTGATGTTTTCAGGACTGTGTGGACACAGAAAAGCGATCTTTTCAAATCAGATTTGAGTCACTTTCATACATGGTCCCAGATTGGATACGTATCAGATTTGTGGCTGTGTGACATGAATGAGAACAGTCAGATCGGAATTCATGTGGCTTTTGCCTGAATGCTGTCTTCAACAGCGCCAGCAGTTTGGTAAACAACAATGGAGGAGAGCTACAATAGCTGCAAAAACAGCAAAAGTGAGTCGTTTGGCATTTTTTCACCTTCTCTCCTAATCATGTACAGCTGACAAACTGTTTGTCGTCCTCCAAATCAAAATGTGATGCATACATTAGCTACTAGCACATCCATTTAATTGGTTTTATTACCATGAGTCATCTCACAAATATGATGTTTTTTGTTGGTGGTGATGCAGATGACTTGTGCAAAAATGTATCAGTGTGCGCATATGTGCTGTTTCAGAGGACAGATGTGTTCGCATTACACTTAGATACAGATCACTTGTAATTATGAATGTGAACTGTCAAGACAGGCAGATCCGATCCAATGAGCAAAAAATCAGAATTGCAAAATGAGGCTTATGTGAAAGCAGCCTAAATAGTAAATCTCTGGACTCTGTGATCTGTTCCTCCTATGCAGATGATACACAACTTTACGTCTCATTTGCTTTCCATAAACCTCTCTGGTTTCCACAAGGCCTCAAAAGCTCTCAAAAAATAAATCTTGATGAGACAGACCTGATTTTCCTACAAGCTGAGAATGTTTCTATGTTGGACCATCAACGCCCTTATAGTTCCTCATAGCTTAGAATTTTTGTGTGATTCAACCACTAGTTCCTGCAGATTTCAGCTTTGCAATATCAGAAAAATACAGTCTATCCTGACTACATCATCTGTTCAGACTAACAAACAAGCTCTAGTTATTTCCAGACTTGTTAGACTTGGATCTGTAATGACACAACAGAAAAGCGTTTGCCCTATTGTCAGGAAATCAAATTCAGTTCAAATGAAGTTCAAATGATGACCTCAGATATCTGTGGTCAGGAGCCATACAGGGGTCAGGACTCGGTCCACTGTTGTTTTCCTAAATAGTAAATCTCTGGACTCTGCAATCAGAACCCATGTCTTCTATGCAGATGATACACAACTTTACTTCTCTTTGGCTTTCTTAGACCTCTCTAGTATCCAGAAAACATCAACAATACCCTTACGGTCCCTTGCAGCTTAAATATTTAGTGTGATTCAACCACCAGGTCCTGCAACATCAGAAGCATTTTATCTATCCTGAATGCATATGCTCAGACCTGCTGATGAGTTGTAGTTATTTCCATACTTGCTGGTCTTGACTCTCAAGTGGTCCAACAGAAAAGCGTTCATCCAAGGAGCAAAACAGGCCTTGCTCTCTGGATGGGAGGGGCATAATCTCTCCTCTGTCAATCAGAGGTACCTGATAGTCCTCACCTTACCCTCTTCTACTACAGGTCACTAAAGGCTTTAGTGACCTTTACCCCCTACCCATTCCCTACCCCTAACCCTAACCCTAGATTTCTTATTTCCTGTGGTTGCTTATTAATTCACTGCCTCCATTTCTCGAGAGTTTTATCTACATAGCAACAGTAACTCAGTGAGGGTGGGGTCGGTGATCCAGAATACAGTTAGTTATTGTCATACCTGGGGGAGCTGTCAACAGGTTTGGGGTTGATGCCAATGCTGAGCTCGGCTCGGCGTGATGCAGCTTCGGGGGTCTGTGGTTTGGGCTTGATGGCACCGTTGGCACCGAGCTCATGACGGCGGCTGATGGATGGAGAGATGGAGCTGCGCTGGATGGAGGGAGAGCGACGCATGTGAGGAGAGGAAGAGTTCGAAGACGAATCCACATTCTCGACCTCGAATGACCTCTTCAGTGCTGCAGAGAACAGAGCAAGACTTGAAAATTATTTAAATCTGCGCAATCTGAAAGATCAACGCAGTGATGATAACCAGCTGAGTGTGTGTGGGGGGAGGGGTGTGTGTGAGGGGGGAGTGTGTGTGTGTTTGTCTTGCCTGCTTGTGTTAGTAAAAGCATTTTAACATTTGTTTATCCCATGTGTTTTTTTTTGTGTGTTTGTCTTTTAAATGTGTTTGTGTGTGTGTAAGTTTACGCTGTTAATTCTGGGGGATTTAATGTTGTTTCTGTGTTTAGAGGAACAGCAACAACCACAACACACACACACACTAAGAATAACAGCATCTGAACGGATCAACATCAAGTAACCGATTCTACAAAATCTGCTGTGTGTGTGTGTGTGTGTGTGTGTGTGTGTGTGTGTGTGTGTGTGTGTGTGTGTGTGTGTGAAAATAATGAATCTATTGTCCAGACGGTCAACATCACAAGACGTTCACACTGCAAATAAAGTGAAAAGAAAACCAAGGGGCGGAGCCTTAAGGGCACTCACACTCCTCAACACGGTGGCCCGAGGTTGTTGCCATGGTGACGGAAGTAAATACCAATAGTGAAGCAGAAACGGGAAGCAGCTCTGCCCATGACTTCCTGGATGGAAGTATGGAAACTTCCCGATATAACAAAGTCCAGGACAAAACACACACACTCACACACACTGCATACACCAGCCATTTTTATACACCAGACTGACATACAGGACATTATCACAGTGTGTGTGAGTGTGTGTGTGTGTGTGTGTGTGTGTGTGTGTGTGTGTAAAACAGCTGATGTGTTAAGATTTGAGCACAACCACTCCCACTGCAGCTGCTCACACACACTTTCTATAGGACAGAAACAGCTGAGCAACTACACACACCCTCTGTCTGTCTGTCTGTCTGTATTTCCAAATATATGTATATCTATCTGTTTGTCTACATGTCTGTCTCTCATATACATTTTTGTCTATCTATTCATCTGTCCTTCCTCATATTTGTTTGTCTGTATTTCTATAAATTTCCTAAATGACTTGAGCACCACTACGTCTCCACATAGTTTTATAAATTGGGACTTTGTTCTTGTAAATTTCCAAATACATGAAATTAAGCATCAGTTCCAGAATCTAATCCTGATTACCATAATCCCATGTACCAGCGCCACGCGACTCCTTAAAGGAATAATTAACAAGTCAGGTTATACCTAAAATATCACAAACTGCACACTGTTAATACTGGCCTTTCTTCCATTTTAGGATCTTGTGCAACATGAAGCTCCGCCCCTCCAGAGGACAATGCAGCTAACGCAGTCATGTTGCTGAATTCACATGTCGGAGTTCATTACAGCTGAGAAAAGAAATTCAGTCATACCAGAAGAACTGAAAGTGCAGAAAGTGTTCCGTTAATATTCCAATCATTTCATTTAAATAACTCTCTGGCACAAAGTGAGTGTGACTCGAGAAGGGACGGAAATTAATTTCATCACAGTTTATAATAATAATAATAATAGGGCGGCACGGTGGTGTAGTGGTTAGCGCTGTCGCCTCACAGCAAGAAGGTCCTGGGTTCGAGCCCCGTGGCCGGCGAGGGCCTTTCTGTGTGGAGTTTGCATGTTCTCCCCGTGTCCGCGTGGGTTTCCTCCGGGTGCTCCGGTTTCCCCCACAGTCCAAAGACATGCAGGTTAGGTTAACTGGTGACTCTAAATTGAGCGTAGGTGTGAATGTGAGTGTGAATGGTTGTCTGTGTCTATGTGTCAGCCCTGTGATGACCTGGCGACTTGTCCAGGGTGAACCCCGCCTTTCGCCCGTAGTCAGCTGGGATAGGATCCAGCTCGCCTGCGACCCTGTAGAACAGGATAAAGCGGCTACAGATAATGAGATGAGATGAGATAATCTAATGCAATGTGATTGTTCTGTAAGTAAGAGTCAGGAGGTCCTGAGAAGAAAGAACAGACGGTCAAGTCAGAGGCAGTGAGTCACGTCTCAATCTCAGCTTCAATAATCACATTCATCATTAAAATGTTTATTTTAATATTCATTGTTTTTCTTGCCAGAATACAGTGTACATCATGACGTCACTCCTCTTAGTGCAATAATGTGCTTCCTACTTTGTAATTAAGTTATTGTTTAGTGTTTGTACACACTGCATTCGACACGCTGATACCGACAAACATCAAAACGTCCATTTGAAGTTAATTAAATAATTACATCATTAGATGATTAGATGAAGATTATTCCTCATTAATTAATTAATAAAGTCTGAAAGTTGCTGTTTTGTTCGAGGTTTCAAGGGCAAGAAAAATGTCTGTCTCCTAAATACACACATTCCTGTAAAACACACACACACACACACACACACACACACACACACACGCATAATCCTCCATTATAGTCAATGAGGAAGTTACTCATCAACAACAAAACTGACACACACAGTACTTGTCAAACAAGAATAGATTCCCCCCCCACCACACACACACACACACACACACACACACACACACACACAAAGCTAAACCTCTAGAATAAAACACAAAAGAGACGCAGAAGACAAGGCATTCTTCGACACTGAACATCCTGAAAGGTGTGTGTTCCTGTGCAGGTGATGTCTTTTATTTACTGTCAAAACACACACACACACACACACACACACACACACACACACACACACACACACACACACGTGTGCACTGTTATAAAAGTTACAGGAAATCAGGGCTAAACATGGAGAGATGTGCTGCGTAATTATGTATGAACAGCCTGATCTGTCTGTCTGTGCATCTGTCTATCTGCCTGATCTGTCTGTCTGTGCATCTGTCTATCTGCCTGATCTGTCTGTCTGTGCATCTGTCTATCTGCCTGATCTGTCTGTCTACATACTAATCTGTCTATCAGCCATTTCTAGCAAAAGAAAAAACAGTGAAAATGGACACCTATAGTGTTTGTATTGATGCAAACTGACTGTAAAAGTTAGATTATCTGTCTGTCTCTCAGTCTGTCTGTCTGTCTGTCTGTGTGGGTGTCTAAAGCACTGTCTTACCAAGCCCAGATTTTAAGTTTCTCTTCCTCACGCTTTTTAAGAAATTCCTTTTTTTCCTGTCACACATCTATTCTTCCTCAAACTCAATCAAAACCCCAGAAAGTCGAACTCGGTGACCACAGAAACTCTCACATTCATCTTTTTTTTCTTTTAAACCCTAAAAAGTTTCATGACATTAAAAAGAGATGGTACTGGGACGTCTAGTGCATCAGATCATCACCAAACACCAGCACACCTTTTTAATCCAATTCTATTCCTTACACTTCATTCTGCTCTGATGATAATTACGATATGCAAATATCAGATTTAACTGTCAGAATTCTGATTGGCTGAGAGAGCCACAGGGCCCAAAGGACATGAAGACAGCCGTCTGTGTCTTACCTGAGATTCTGTCTCTCTCCATTCCGGCATTACTGATCCACATGGAGCTCTGAGTGTCTCACTGCGTCCACACACACACACACACGCTTCCTTTTCCACCGAGTCCACTGAGTCACTCCGTCTCTTTCTTTTATTCACACACTTCCTCTATTCAGCAGTCCAGTTAGTCACTCTCTTTCCCCTCCTCCCTCCCTCTCTCCTTCTTTCCCTCTCTCTTTTTCTTCTGTTCCTTTTACTACTCTCAGCTTTCCTTTTTCTCTCTTTTTTCTTCAGCCCTCTTTTTCTTTCTTCTTTTTCCTTCTGCAAATCTCAGAGACAATTTTTTTCTCCTTATGGACCAACTTTTCTTTCTTCTCTCTGTCTCTCCTTTTCTTCCCCCCTCTCTCTCTCTCTCTCCTTCAGCTAATTTCAGAGTACTAACTCTCTCTCTCTCTCTCTCTCTCTCTCTGGGTTACTGCGTGGCCGTGTGCTGCTCAGACGGACGTCCTGCCGTTTTTTTCCTCTCCACACTTCCTCCTCCTCTCTGCTCGTGCTGCCATGGTGTTGTGAATGAGGCTCATGTGAGCTCCAGAATCTCAAAATAAACCTCCTCATTGCTCAGAGCTGGACAGGAGGAGCACACGTGTCTGTGTTGGACTGTTTGTAGTCCATCTGTTTCTCTGCACAAAGTATTGAACCCCCCCCTCATCAACATCTGGTCAGTGGTGATCTCTTTCCATCGATGGAAGTCCAGCTTATTTTCCTGGACTAAAATTCTTGTGTTACTTTTGCTGGGGAAATGTTCCTAAAATCCTTTGATTAATGTTTCTAGACTAAACTTTATCAACTAAACTTCTTAAAATCAAGTCCACAGGTGTAACCTTGAAAGCTAAAAATCCTGCTCGAGGGTTCCTGTGCAAATTTTGTTTCAGTTCCTGAAATCCCTGGATTAAATTCCCTGCACTGAAGTTTCTGAACTAAAGTTTTTGAGATTAAGTTAATTATTTAATGATCATGAGATACAGATACAACTTTATGAGTTTATTCTTCTGGACTAAAAATGGTGGGCTAAAGTTCCTGGACGAAATGATCAGGGGTTAAATATTTTTTGTTAAAATTCCTGAGATAAACATCTGGACTAGTATCCTTGAACTAAAGTTCCCGGGTTTAAGTATCATGGTTAAAGTTATTGGAATGTCCTTGGATAAAGTTCCTGGGATAAAAATTTCTGGAATAAAGATCCTAGTCTAAAGTTTCTGTATTAATTCATCCTGAGGTAACGTTCTCTCAGTTCCCGGATTAAATTTCCTACACTGAAGTTTCTGTACTAAAGTCGCTAAGATAAAGTAAATTATTTCAAAATCATGAGGTACAGAACATGGTATAAAGTTCTTGAGATAATTTCGCAGTGATAAAGTTCTTCAGTGGGAAGCCAGCTCGTGGGTTGAAGTGTTTAAGCTTTCTGGGTTTAGGTTCTTATATGAAAAGTCATGGAGTAAATTTCCTGGATTCAATTTTCTGGGCTGAGGTATGTGAGATAAGTCCTGTGTGGAATGAAGTTTCCTGGGATAAAACTCCTGGACTGAACTTCTCCTTGGCTAAATTTTCTGAAATAAAATTAATGGAGTAACGTTTCTGCATTAAAGTACCTCAGGTTAAAGTTCCTGGACTAACATTCCTGAACTAAAGTTTCTGTTCTTGTACCTGGGCTGAATTTCCTGGGCGTTCTGAGACGAACCTTTCCTGAAGTAGCAAAATCTCCAAGCTAAAGGCCTGGGGTTAAAGTTCCTGGGCTAAAGTTTATTTACTAAAGTTTCTAAGCTAAAATTCCTAAACAGAAAGGATAGAAAGAAGGTGGTGCCGTCGCTCTTTTTGCTCCGCCCCCTCAAACAGGACTGTTTGGAAATGTAGCCCGATAACAATCATAATAAAAAAAATTAGCTATAAATAGACCACAATAACAACATATTTGTTTGTATACAAATAATATAGGATATTTTACACAGATTCAGTTCTACAAATCACTATTTTACACACACACACACACACACACACACACACACACACACACACACAAGTGTGCGCTTATCGAGCCTGAAACATTCCTGAGCCTCCCTGCAATCCTACGCTGTTCTTACGCAAAATGAAATGATGATGGATGATGTTGACCTTTGACCTTAACATCCACTCGGACTCTTTTAGGACTCTTCACTCACATCTTTCACACACACACACACACACACACACACACACACACACACACACACACACACACACAATAATTTCCACCAAAGCAGCTGGATTAGAGTTACACGTGAGCATGTGCACATATGCATAAAGAACACACACACACACACACACACACACACACACACACACACACACACACTCTCTCTCTCTCTCTCTCTCTCTCTCTTTTGGGATACATTAACAGACGTCATCACTTCTGAATCTGAACTTTGACCTCCAGGCTGGCTCAGACACACTGCCAAGACTCAAGTGCATTATATAAGTCATTGTGTACTGTATATATAAAACGTGTGTGTGTGTGTGTGTGTGTGTGTGTATGTGTGAAGAGTTCTAAAAGAGTGAACAGAAAGAGAGATAGAAATTGTGTGATGACACACTGTGTGCATGTGCAGACACACACACACACACACACACACACACACTGACCAAAACAGTGTGATCTTATTGACTAAAGGATTGAGGGGTGGGGCACATGTAAAAGGATTCAAATGACAGAATTACAACAACAAATGTTTCTGAAATAAGATTAAACACACTTTACACTACTGAATTCTGGACTCTGATTGGTCAGAAGGTGTTGATTAATTCTGTCTAACAGCAGCTCTGACAGTAGTGCAGGTTTATATTAATGCACTCGTTATGATTCGTTATGGTTTCTATAGTAACAGCTCATTCACAGGGGCGTGTCCAGTGAATAAAAAACATTATAAAATGTGTGTAATCACTGATCTGAGTATTGACCCATGACCCCTTCTTTGCTGTTTGGGTTTTCCTTGTTTGTTCCTTTCTCTTCCTCTTTAGGAGACGGTCGTGTTGTGTCAGGAGACTGGGACTTACACCTGCACCTACTCACATCCGCATTACTATAGAAGAGGACTGATGCAGTCAAGTCTCTCTCTCTCTCTCTCTCTCCTTCCATCAGGCTGGACATTTGGGTTGGGTTTTGTTTTGGGTGTTAGCATTATTTTCATTTTACTGTAAGTACTCACTGACAGTACCTTTCCTCATATTCGCACACTCACTACACTACTGACTTTACTGACTTACATCATTTTAATTGGCTTTTGTGTTTGATTTAACATTAGTTAAATAAATTCAGTTTATATATTAACTTTGATTATTTGTGTGGTCTCCCTGATTTTTGTCTTGACTTTGAGCCGGTTCTTGACATCTGTCAGGAGAAGTGTGTGTGTGTGTGTATCATTTCTGGAAGGAGTCTCCAGTGTCAGCGCTGTGTAACAGTCAGAGGTGAAGCTGGAACTTTAAAGTATCTGATGTTTTCAGGACAGAGGAGTTTACACTTCTTCCTAATCTTTAAGGTTTCTCAGTAATGTGATGGAACAAGCTGAGTTTTTTTTTTGCCTTTTTAACATTGAGAGAATCAAGAGATTGTGGTGAG
Organism: Neoarius graeffei; assembly: GCF_027579695.1. Classification (NCBI taxonomy): domain Eukaryota; kingdom Metazoa; phylum Chordata; class Actinopteri; order Siluriformes; family Ariidae; genus Neoarius; species Neoarius graeffei. Next base: position 1,577,552 of record NC_083572.1, on the reverse strand, counting down.
GGAACGAGTGTTTATCGCTGCTATAACAGAAGTGACAACAGGAATTAACTCATTTCACTGACATTCGACAACATTAAACTGTTAAAAAGTATGATGTGTTATTCTTTATTAAATAAAAATGTGTGATGTTTGGTAAATTATAGTATTAAAGGAATAAAACAGTTGGGTGCCAACAGTAACTCATCACTAAAAATTATATATATGTGATTATTTTTATATTATGTATATATTATACACACACACACAGTGTGAGTTAGCAGTTAGCATGCTATCCCAACAACTGTTTGGTAGATGAGCCGTATCATGTGATGTTATCAGTGAGTCCTGCGTCTCCTCGCAGCTATTTATAGCCCTGCTTTCTGTTCACTAAAGACTAAAACACCCAGATTTTGTTGTAAAACAGCCCGTATGTGTGCTAACCTTTGTGATAAAAGTACTTCCTGTGTTTTAATGATCACCTGAAGGCAGTCATGACCTGCGTTAACGAGATGCAGGTCTATTTAAGTTCACATTATTCAGCTATTCAGAGAAGATTAGGAGCATTAGTGTCAGTAAAAAGTTGCTTGTATATGGTTGTGACTCACGACACACCCTGCACTGGCCTGCGTTTTATTTTTTAAATGTTTAACTGCCATTAAATGGTCATTATATTTAAAACGCTAAAAGTCTAACACACACCGTAAATGCATTCATACTGTATCTGTGATCGGGTGAAGCCGGCACGATTCTTTATGAGTGTCACTTCTCAAAAACAAACAAACAAACAAAAAACCCAAAACAAAACAGGATTCATTTTTCCAACATTTATTTATTTGTTTCTTTGCTTGTTTGTTTATTGACATGCTGAAATGCTGAATTGTGTGCAGTTGTACTCGCTACACTACCAATCAGCATAGTGTTCAGAGTTCACTAATCACGCGCTGATTCTGTTTGTAAGACTGTGTTAAAGCATGAGTGTGACCTGTAACAACTGTAACATCTGTAATGCCTCTAACACCTGTCAAAACTGTAACATCTGTAACGCTTGTCACACCTGTACCACCTCTAACACCTTTAAAACCTATAACATCTGTAACACCTTTAACTTCTGCAACACTTGTAACACTTGTAATAACTCTAAGACCTGTAACACCTTTAGTGCCTGTAACATCTGTAATGCCTCTAACACCTGTCAAAACTGTAACATCTGTAACGCTTGTCACACCTGTACCACCTCTAACACCTTTAAAACCTGTAACATCTGTAACACCTTTAACTTCTGTAACACCTGTAATGCCTGTAACAACTGCAACACTTGTAACACTTGTAATAACTCTAAGACCTGTAACACCTCTAGTGCCTGTAACATCTGTAACACCTGGAACAATCATACAGCATCTCTCTCTCTCTCTCCTGCAAACACACAGTAATGACTGTATGATGCTTTACTTTGATTTTTTCTTGTGTTTGTGCACCTTTACAGTGTTTTTTGTGAGATGTTGTTCTTTATTGCTGCTTTGTGTTGCAGTAAATCTGTAACACAGAACACAGGGCTTTGGTTCCAGCTCACCACAGAGTTGATAAAAGAAGTAAACGTGCATGATGTGAAGTGTGACGTCTGTCATTTACATCATCACTGCATGACTAAAGTCAAACCAGAAAGAAAATTAGAGTTACAGTCACTGTTGACTTTCTGAATCTGAATCTAACACCAAAATAATCAGAAAGGAAAGTGAACTATTTATCAACAAACAGCAAGAAAACCGCTTTTATATTCATTCAGTCCATTTATCACTCAGCAATGTGTTTAAAGGGAAAAAAACAACAACAAAAACTGGCGAGACTGAGAATGGGATCTGACCCTGTCCAAATCTCTGATTATTATTATTATTATTATGAGACAGTGAGCTGAGTGATATTCGTTATAACGTATCATTTATGTAAATTACAGGACATGAAAGAAAAATAGAATGAAATAAAATACAGCAAAATTTTAACACAGTTTAAGATAAATGTCACATAGAAGTTTAATATAAATCTGAAATTCCAGACTTCACTGAGGAGTCACTTACTTCATCTTCATTACCCGTGCAGTGATGATGATGATGATGCTCACCAGGCAGTGTTCTATAAATATGAGAGAGAGAGAGAGAGAGAGAGAGAGGCAGGAGTGCAGTGACATCATGATGATGATGATGCTCACCAGGCAGTGTTCTATAAATATGAGAGAGAGAAGCAGAAGTGCAGTGACATGATGATGATGATGATTTTCTGCTTTTCAGCAGCATTGTGATTATTTCAGCTGGAGCAAAAAGCTTCAACCTTTATACCTTAATGCACGATCACACGCATTAAAAACATATGAATAAAAAAAATTAAAGAAATACAACCTTATAATGGCGGCACGGTGGTGTAGTGGTTAGCGCTGTCGCCTCACAGCAAGAAGGTCCTGGGTTCGAGCCCCGGGGCCGGCGAGGGCCTTTCTGTGTGGAGTTTGCATGTTCTCCCCGTGTCCGCGTGGGTTTCCTCCGGGTGCTCCGGTTTCCCCCACAGTCCAAAGACATGCAGGTTAGGTTAACTGGTGACTCTAAATTGAGCGTAGGTGTGAATGTGAGTGTGAATGGTTGTCTGTGTCTATGTGTCAGCCCTGTGATGACCTGGCGACTTGTCCAGGGTGTACCCCGCCTTTCGCCCGTAGTCAGCTGGGATAGGATCCAGCTCGCCCGCGACCCTGTAGAACAGGATAAAGCGGCTACAGATAATGAGATGAGATGAGACAACCTTATAATTCAATATCAGACGCCTTGTACAGCTTTTAAACGCGTCTCAACATCTTTTGGTGTTATTCACGTGCACACTGAGTTACAGACAGATTAGTTTTTTAGAATAAGAGCAAAAACACGAATTAGACTTTATTTCCACTTGTACATTATTAATGAATTGTTTTATTACACATATTAAAGTAATTCTTCACCAGTGATGTTTGTTTACACTGTTTTGCTCTGTGACGTGAACAGGAAGTGAGGTTATCGAACGAATAAAAGCAGCGCTTTGGTGGCCTCTAGTGGTAGTCCGTGGTACTACACCGAGTGTGAATGTGTGAGGTTTGTGCTTAGTTTCAAAAACAAAATCTTTATTTTTTCATTTGAATAATTCCATCCATCTATCCATTATCTGTAGCCGCCTTATCCTGTTCTACAGGGTCGCAAGGCGAGCTGGATCCTATCCCAGCTGACTACGGGTGAAAGGCGGGGTTCACCCTGGACAAGTCGCCAGGTCATCACAGGGCTGACACATAGACACAGACAACCATTCACACTCACATTCACACCTACGCTCAATTTAGAGTCACCAGTTAACCTAACCTGCATGTCTTTGGACTGTGGGGGAAACCGGAGCACCCGGAGGAAACCCACACGGACACGGGGAGAACATCCAAACTCCGCACAGAAAGGCCCTCGCCGGCCACGGGGCTCGAACCCGGACCTTCTTGCTGTGAGGCGACAGTGATAACCACTACACCACCGTGCCGCCCATATGAACAGTTGACACATGGAAACTTGGACACTGAAGTTTTTCTGGTAGCTCCACAAACAAATACTCTACATATATTCACATATACAGTTGTGGTCAGAAGTTTACATACAGTGACATGAATGTCATCTTGGATCTGAATGTCAGGGCAATATTTGGGCTTTCAGTAATTTCTTTGAACTGTTCTTTTTCTGTGGCAGAATGATTGTACAGCATACAGCTTTAATTACAAAAACCCCACACACTAGAATTTGGTGCACAAGTTTTAATTTTCTTTGGGTTTTCTGAAATCAATGCAGGGTCAAAATTATACATACAGGGTCAAAATTATACATACAGGGTCAAACATTTACATACGCTCATTTAGATTATTAATTCAGAGGCGCTGAAACTTCTAAAATATCTCTTATCTTGCCAAGGCCGAGGTCTCTTAACTTCCTGTTAGTGATCATGATTGACTACAGCTGGTCACTTCTCTGTGCCTTCATAAAAAGGGTTTGTTTACAGCACTCACTGGATTGATTTTGTTTACAGCACTCATTCACGGCTGTAATGCAAATGGCTTCCTCCTCAGTATACAAGTGCACTTCCATGGCAGGAAAAAAAAAAACATTTTGCCACCTATGTAGTCCCCTATTTATACAAAATTGAGTCATTCAGGATTCAGCCATGTTTTTGCTCGGCGTTAGCAACAGTTAGAGGTTTTTAGCTTTCTCCTGAAGTGTTTTATTTTATTTCTTCTTCCTCAGGGGAGTAAAACTCGCTTTCGCTGTGAACACTGTCGTTATCGCTATCCATGCTGTAAAATTAATGCTATTATACTGAGAAATGCGAAAATAAATGTTGACAAAAAATTGCTACTATGTTTGTTGTTGTGAGCGAGCGAGTCGCCAGAGGTCCGTAACTGGGGTCCGTAACCGGGGTCCGTAACCGGGGTCCGTACCGTAGGTTACGGACCTGCTCGCCAGCCAATCAGAGCACAGGATTTGATGGAAACCGGACCGCGAAAAAAATAATTCATATTATTACTGCACTTCTTTTATAGTTAAAGTGAAACTTTTCATGATCTGCATTGATATTTCATATTACATTGAACCCGTTCTATATGGTTCAAGTGAACTTTAAAGATCTGCATTGATGTTTCATATTCTACAGTACCTGTTTACAGGGATTTATTGAAGGTATACAATACACACTGACAGTTCAAACCACATGATTTCAGTTTAGTTAACAGTTTTACATTACACAACACCCACTTTTATTTTATACACACTGAACTGAGATGTACTGACCTGCATTTTACATTTATAATACAGAAGCCTTTTTTCTATATAACCTGATTGGTGTGCATGTGTTATTGTGGGTTGGAACGGCATAATACATTAATTAGTATTCACTACCACATTCCTCCTGTACGAACCTTAGGATAAGCAGGGCTGCCAACTTTTCAAAATTCCTTGGAGTGAGATTTTTTTTGGGGGGGGGGTTGACGGCAAAATTTTTCCGCACACCACGCAGTAAGTGGGAATTTTGTATTCAGTTTGATATTCACTTGTCCCCCTGCGTTCTGGTGTTTTGTTTGTGGGTCGTCCAGCTGGAGATGGACAATGGGGGGGGGGGGGGGGGGGGGGGTGTTGAGCTTTTGGATTTAGTAGATGTTCCTGCATTCTGGTGGATTTCTGGAGTGGCCTGCTGTGCCATACCTACATTCTTACACACCCTGACTTGCCAGGCCTTCAGCTTGTGGCCAACAAAAGCACCAAGTTTTGGCTTAAAAGCCCCCACACTAGAAAACTACAGATGACTGCCAATGTTCCTGTAGCCCTATAGACCTGTGTTTCAGATTTAAAGGCAAGTTCATGTTTGAAAATATTTCATCAGCTAAGCCGAAACACCTTCTGAATTGAAACTAAGTGTTAAGTTTTTAATAACTGTTGCAAAAATAAGATTGTCCCTCACTGACTATTCATTATGCATTTAAGGGCTTTCCCCACCACTGGGTTCAGCAGAAGATTGGCATGGGGAAAAATATCAACAGCAAAAGAACAAATAAAATGCTTAAACAGTAAGCAAAATGTGCATGTGCTACAAGAAACATTAAAATGATTAAGTTTGAACAGTATTGAAACACAAAAAGCTGAACCTTGGCCATAGGTGGGAATGTGCATGCAAAGTTGGGCTTAAAAATTTTGGTCATACTTAAATAAGCTATATTAATATATTTCTTATTAATTTATTTCTTATCTATGTTTCTTATTAGTAATAGAGCATTCGTCAGGGCCTGTTATCTGACAAATATTCTCTACCTGTCTTGCCCTCTTTGAAACCCTGTCTCCTCAGTATATTGTTCTCTGTCTTTTTTTTAATTATTCACAAGTTCAAGTTCTTTGATATTACAGGTGACCATGCTTTATTTACTTTAACTGAGCAATTACATACATCATAAATAATTAAAAATAAATACCCTGTAAATAAACAATAGGTATGGTGGCTAATAGCTCTTCTTGCATTTGTAATATTATCTCTTACTTGCTTTATTTTACAACATTTCCAGTATGGCTTCAAATAAAGTCATAAAGTATGATAACATACAGTAAACAAACTAAAAATGCACCTTAATAGGAGGTGCTCTCCCGTGCTGCTTGTTGGGGAAGATAGAGGCTGTGGCACGGCAGTAGGCCTATAATGATTTAGCATGCCTAGTACACAGCTCTTGATATGGCATTAAATATTCTCACAACACTTATAGGCTAAAATGATTAAGAAACTTTATATAAGTTCATAATTACGCCAATAACGCCACACATTGGCGTGCATATGTACAAACCTGTCTGAGACACCCGTCTTCAACTCAGACACCTTCTTCTCTCTCCTCTTCCTCTAAATTGACGGTAGGCAATTATCCAACTTCCAGCGAGTGCAGCATCATTAGATGCGCCACCTACCATAGGGGAGTGTGTACAGAAGGGAACACCTCTCTGCCTGTTTAGCCGTGCGTAAGGCGTAATTGATCGATCGCAAGTGGTTGGCGCGACGCAATGGGTAGCCTAGATCAGATAGATAAACTAGATTTTTTTTTCTAGCGTGAGAAATCGGAGGTATGGCGTGTGAGCGTGTGAAGGCAAATGTGTGTGTCTCACGCTCATTGCATGAGAGTTGGCAGCCCAGGGATAAGGCAAGTAGACCTGACTATTAGAAGATTTATTAGATACCAGAGCCTACCTAGGTAGGCAGAGTTACACTTATAAGTCGAGCCCATGCCAAGAAAGAAAAAAAAGCAAGTTCAATTGAACTCTACCAATTCTACCATGAAGAGTCATGAAATATCCAACCAGAATTCTGCCAGGAGCTTGTTCATGGTAAACAAAAAATATTTGGTCAAGGTGAATCTTGTGAAGAGACATTTTACCCAAATATTAGGTGTGCTGTATGTATATTTTTGACCCTGTATGCATTATGCATAATTTTGACCCTGTGTTGATTTTAGAAAACCCAAAGAAAATTAAAACTTGTGCACCAAATTCTAGTGTTTTTTTTAATTAAAGCTGTGTGCTGTACAATCATTCTGCCACAGAAAAATAAAAAACAGTTCAAAGAAATTACTGAAAGCCCAAATATTGCCCTGACATTCATAACCAAGATGACATTCATGTCACTGTATGTAAACTTTGACCACAACTGTAACATTTAGTAAAGTGAAGTCAAAATATATAAACAGCCTACAGAAATATGCAAATGCAAGTATACAAAAAAATATGCATTAGGCAAATATACAAAAATAGTGAACTATGCACAAGATATAAATACATATATGTGGTTAGTAATTGTACAATTTGCAAAATAGTGAAAAATACATGTGCAAAAACATGGCAGAAAGAGCGAGTGTCCCGAGCGACTGCTGTCGTTGAACTTTGTGGTTCAGATAAATGCCCTGTAGAGAAGGCAGTTTCCTGACAACCATGAGTTGAACTGATCTCACCACTTTCTGTGGGTTCCTGCAGTCATCAGAAAAATAACTGTGAAACCAAACTGTGATAAGGTCAGACACTGAGAACATGCTTCGTAATGGCAGTAATAAAAGATTATGAGAGAGAGAGAATTATTTAACAATCCTTTATTAATAATTATTGCCTGAGAGCTCCTCTGTGGTTCCACACATTTCATTTTCACAGCCTGCCTGGTTTTGCATGGAGTAATAAAACCTAAAATCCAGCCAAGTTTCTGCTTTTAGTAGATTTTAAAAAATTGCACACATCACAATCTCATCCTGTTTTCACCATTTTCTTTCTGCTCTTTTTAAATTTTATTCTGGGAAAAGATAATAATCTGGCATTTTCACAGTAAAGAAAGACAAAAAAAACCATCCAAGTTAAAGGATTAATAAGAATTGATGAAGTAGTGCTTCTAATACATTAAAAATGTCCAGTTAACCGCTGACACCGCTGAGGTGTGTAAAACAAATTAAAAAAAAAACATTAAAGCATTAAGAGCAATAATAGCAGCGATCCAAGTGAATGGTGGTTTATACAGAGCTCTGCAGGGTGTGTCCACCTGCTCCTCCAGTCCGGTTTAAAGCCAGAACACAACCCTTGTAAAAAGATTTAGCATTAAACGAGTCAAAACTCATACATCTAATGTCCCTTCCATACAGCAGAGGGTTCTGTGTGTGTCAGTGGGCTGATCCTTAATGGGGACGGACCCTCACCCCTTTCCTCCTTTAGTAGATATAAAACACTCTGCTGAGCACAGTGCAGTTTGTTCCCCAAAGAAATGAAGAATAAAAAATTTTGGAGACAAAAAATCCTTTTGGAGCTCCACGTACAGCCAGATGATGTCACAGTGAGGACACTATCAGGTTGTTGACTCTTAGCATCCTTCCCAATCCTAAATGTAAAATCCAGTGAGAGACGGTGACGTTTTCTAACCTATCCTGGATGATTTTACAGTTTTCCTTTCCTTTCCCCTCCTGCTTTGAAATCGGTCATAATGGTGGTGAATATCCCCATCTCCACTAACCCCAACCATGACATCCATCATGTGCATGAGCAGAAAGAGCAAAGCACACACTGAGCACTCCTGCAAGTTTCTTTCTAATGCAGTCCTCCTGCTGTGACGTACAGTATCCCTGATAAACCGCAGCCCTGCCTGATTCTCCTCCTTACTGTAAAAGGGGCGTTTAAACCACTGCTGGCTTTCAGTACACTCTCAGTGTCGTTATAGAGCACCTTTGACACGGAAATAAGCAGTGGGGGAAAACCAAACACCTCCAAAGTGTTCCAGAGATGTTTGTGCTCTACTTGATCAAATGCCTTTTCTTGGTCTCATGAAATGAACCCAAACTGAAAACCACCAAAATAAGACACATCACTCAGAGAACTGTGATCTAACCTGGACCTGCAGGCCCTCAGTAGGACTGATCTGTAGGTGCGGTCTATCTGTACCATCACCTTCCCTTTGAGAAGATCTTATTATCAGCCTCCATGTTCAGCCTCCAGTCCTTCAATTCACTGAGGTCTTCCTTCTTCTGACCTTCAGCTCACAGGCAGCCGTCCTTGCACAATACTGTCACTTATTGCTTCCAGCAAATCAGCAGGAAGGCCATCAGTGCCTGGAGCTTCTCCATCAATGCCAACAGTATCTCCTGCATAGTGACTGGCTGCTCCAGAGCTTCGGTTCCTGCAGCAAGCCTTCACAAACCTAAACCCTGTGACGCTGCCTGGTCCTCTCTATGCTCACTGATGAACAGAAGAAGGACTCCACAGTCCCAGTCTTGATCTCTGCCAGCTCGCAGAGCCCCTGACCATCACCTGAGCAAAGGTAAAGAACGAAAGAAACTGATGTCCATTCTTTTTCTCCACAGGACATCCAGAGATTTCAGAGATGCTCTGAACATATGATCTGATCAGTGCTCCTGTGCTCTTAAACCTAGCAGCTCACCTCGTGGTTTATTTTCTTCCTTTGGAATATCTGAACTTGACTCTGGTCTCCTGTGGATCCCACAAAGATCTGAACACTCCTTAAATGACTGAATGATGCTCTTTGCAACACTAAGAGTCGTAAAGTCACAACTCGTATGTTTTAAATACGTCTCAAAGCTGGATCTGGTTCTGTCTAAAACACTGCTTGTGCAATTAAAATCTTCTCCTGACCCTAAGGAATGATCCTTGTCATACTTAACTGTGGGTTCTATCAGGTTTTGTAGAAATTTTTCTCCCAAAGCGCATAAACATTCTGGATTTTTATCATATTCAGCTTTAACGTTCACAAGCTGCCCTGCTGCCGCCTCCTCAAATTCATAAACGTGTCATAAATCCACCACAGTGCTCAGGTCACTGATGGAGAGCTCCAGCAGGTCCACCTAAGAACCTGAACAACTCTAACAGATCTCTCGCTGTGTCGCATCTCTTGCACTGTTAATATTTAGTCAGGAGATGTCACTTCATGTCTCCCATTTCTAGGAAAGCAACTAACAAAATCCACCTTCCTGTAAAAACATTAAAAAGTTTAAGCTCGGGGGGATCCAACATGGCGGCAAGCGAGTAGGCCACGTTAGAAGTGGCTCTTGCGACAAAACGCCTTAAAGGTCAACTAAGTTAAAAAAACAAAATTCCACGGTGATCCAAATGTGTTTTCATGTATCCAGAGAGATACCTTACATTTCTGAGCATGATTTTGTGAATGGGGCGGCACGGTGGTGTAGTGGTTAGCGCTGTTGCCTCACAGCAAGAAGGTCCTGGGTTCGAGCCCCGGGGCCGGCGAGGGCCTTTCTGTGCGGAGTTTGCATGTTCTCCCCGTGTCCGCGTGGGTTTCCTCCGGGTGCTCCGGTTTCCCCCACAGTCCAAAGACATGCAGGTTAGGTTAACTGGTGACTCTAAATTGAGCGTAGGTGTGAATGTGAGTGTGAATGGTTGTCTGTGTCTATGTGTCAGCCCTGTGATGACCTGGCGACTTGTCCAGGGTGTACCCCGCCTTTCACCCGTAGTCAGCTGGGATAGGATCCAGCTTGCCTGCGACCCTGTAGAAGGATAAAGCGGCTACAGATAATGAGATGAGATGAGATTTTGTGAATGTGCACTAATTGCTGGAAAGTGGTATTTCATCTGTTTTTCAGGACCCAAAGCTCCACCCTTCAAAAAATAAACTTACGAGCACAAGATCGGTCACGTGACCTCGTGACGTATGTTTCAGAATAACACAGTGGCATAGTCGTTGCACCTGGACTGAAGTGCGGAAAGTAATTTGAGTTGATTTAGTTACTTACAAAGACTGAGTCCAGAGTTTTCGCCTACAGTCCCCAGCCATGCCTACTCGGTGTATAATCGCAGGTTGGGCAATACATATAAAGATGGGGTAAGCTTTCATCGCTTCCCCAAAGATGAGACCATCAAAAAATTTGCGCCAAAAATGAAGTCGTACAGATATCATGGCATCCTCAGCAGGTAAGTTCATACCTCTCGCTAATCTTGATAACTCAGAATGTTGCTGTTTTCATGCTGATAATAGAGAACATCACATTCAGTATCAATATTAACAGCATCAACAAAATCATTGTTTCTTTCCTATCATTTCTATCTCAGGATTCATTGGGCAGCACTACACTACAACGCAAACAGTGACAGAGAGCAGGCAAGGACAAGTAAAGGGGACCTACGCTATAGTATTCGAAAACCAAAGTACAAGCCAGGAAGTGCTTCAGCTAAGCCAGTCAAAGAACCATGCAACTACTGTAAGTCAAAGGTGGAAAATGTCACGTTATGTAGGTTGTGATTTCCTCCATACATTTGTCACATATTGGCTTTGCACTGATTTGTAAAACGCTTTACGTAGTGTTACAAAAGAAAACAGACAGCCCACCAAAACTAAAAGCAGTAATCTTCTTTTGAATGTTTGACACGTTTTTTTAATGTGTGTAGCCTATGTTGAGGAACTCATGGCTGATGTATCGGAGCAAGACTTTGACACTTCACCACCAGAGAGGCAGCCATCACCACCACCTTTGAGCAGCGGCCATGTGTACCCCCCCCCCCCCCCCAAAGAGGAGATAATCCGATGCCATCACAGCCGATTTTCAAAAAAATGATAGTATTGTGCTGTATGTACACATCAGAGAAACTTTTGATGGGCAAATGTGTGTCATGTATGATCTTGTGCCTTTTTGGGTCTTTGAAAACTTTTTCAGTTCTGTTTCAACACCATACATATTTATTATTATTATTTTTTTTATTTTGGCGACACGGTGGTGTAGTGGTTAGCACTGTCGCCTCACAGCAAGAAGGTCCGGGTTTGAGCCCCGTGGCCGGCGAGGGCCTTTCTGTGCGGAGTTTGCATGTTCTCCCCGTGTCCGCGTGGGTTTCCTCCGGGTGCTCCGGTTTCCCCCACAGTCCAAAGACATGCAGGTTAGGTTAACTGGTGACTCTAAATTGAGCGTAGGTGTGAATGTGAGTGTGAATGGTTGTCTGTGTCTATGTGTCAGCCCTGTGATGACCTGGCGACTTGTCCAGGGTGAACCCCGCCTTTCACCCGTAGTCAGCTGGGATAGGATCCAGCTCGCCTGCAACCCTGTAGAAGGATAAAGCGGCTACAGATAATGAGATGAGATGAGATTTTTTTTATTTTTTGTTATCATTGCTGAGGTTATTTCAGGCAAGTGTTAGTGTTGATTATGGACATATAATGTATCCACACTGGATTGGGAAGGATTGCTGTGTGAATCCTTTTCCCAGGTCTTTGGACCTCTGGTTTGTCTTTGTTATAGGGTTAACAAATGCATTAGAACAAATAAATCTGATTCAAGTATACATTCAAACGTCTTTATTTACCACATTACACCACATCCTGGAAACCTGTATATTCAGTGGATGGGAATGTCTCCCGGATCTTTGTGACTGTACAGGATGGCAGTGGAACGCGAGCATGACGGCCTAGGTACTCCCAGCACCATCTAGCCAGCTGCCGATATGCAGTATGTCTGAATTTCCTGTAGAGCAAAGAAATGTCAAGAATGTGCCTTCATTAATAATAGGTCATTTGGAATTCCAACCATTATTCAATGTACTTTGTGAATTTACTTTGTGTGTGGTTTTATTATTATTATTTTACTACAGTAGTGATGACACCTCTCCTCGGCTCATCTTGGTCGGATATATCGCTGGAACTGGATGCCATGTCGTTCAGCTCAATCACTCACCACCTCACAAATGTTCTACTCGCATGCGTACCCTACCCTACCTGATAAAAAAAAAAAATGAAAAAGCAGGATGCAGGACACATTCGGGGCGTATTACCTGTTGTGAAACACTATGGAAAACAATGCACAACACAATGTGTCCCTTTTATTTCGATCCTTATCGATCATTTCCACAAAAACTGCAGGGAGTTCTTCAGGTACTTTCTGCATTGTATTCTGAAACATACATCATCACCTGTTGTCTAATCAGAAAGGGATATTTTGTAACTTCACTAAAAATATACGATTTTGAGAAGAACAACTTTCTTGCTTTACTTCCAAGTCAGGTTTTGTGTTTTTAGGTAAGAATAAACATATTATGAAAGTTAATTTTTTTAACTTAGTTGACCTTTAAATCCTGTTTTTAACTGTTTCTCAGCTCCAAAACAAAATTGATCGACCATATTGCATTTATGATGAGGAAATACCATATATGGCGACTCGACAGGGGAAAACTAAAAAGAATCCTGACAAAAAGGGTGAAACACCTGAGGAAGCTAACATTTTGCTAAGCACAGAAGCTATGGTTAATGAGGAAGGTGAGGCGATGAAAGCCGTTTCAGACCTGAAGGATGTTTTCACTTCCAAATTTGACGGTGTGATATCTGCCATACAAGACATTAAGACTGAAATTCGTGATTTTGGAGGTAGGCTTTCTGAAGCTGAACATCGAATTAGCAGTACAGAAGATACCATCAGCGGTGTGCAAAAAACGGTGCAAACTATGGAGGACCAAATCGAGCGGCTCAACTCCAGAATAGAGGATTTGGAGAATAGAAATAGGCATTGCAACCTACGCCTGGTAAACCTCCCTGAAAAGGCAGAGAGGAGAAATGCTGTTAGATTTCTGGAAGAATGGCTGCCTGACGTGTTTGGAGCATCATTATCAAGTCCAGTTACAATTGAACGAGCACATCGAATTGGCAGACTCCCAAGTAGGCCTACAACCGAACGAACATATCCCCGAGTGCTAATCATGAAGTTCCTGAACTTTCAAGATCGACAACGAGTAATGGGGGCTGCCAGAGAAATTAAAATGGTAAAATACCAAGAACAACAAGTCATGTTCTTTCCGGATTTCTCTGCGGAGGTGCGCAAGCAACGAAAGCAGTTTGATGGGGTGAAAAAGCATCTACAATCACTGAGCATCGAATACAGATTTGGATACCCAGCCAAATTGATCATCTCCCGCAATGGACAAAACACCATCTGCAATTCACCAGAGGAAGTGGAGAAACTTATTGATGCCAACGACACAGGGGAGCAAGGAGTCATTGTACAGTAGGATACTGTGAACTGTGTGACGGTCTTATTTTCGTGTTGGCTGGCTAGCCCTCTTTCATGTTTAGCCTAGACATACATGATAACAAAATTAGCCTACTAGTTAAACTGTACTACTGTTTATTCCGGGTGAGATTAGCCTACTGTTTTGGTTGTTCAATTTATGTCAAGGATATGTTGACCTAGGTCGTCCATTTCTCTGGATAAAAGTTTAAGACTGTCAATGGAGTTGATATGACAAGTAATATATTGTTTGTGGCTGTTTTGGAGTGGAGTGACGGTAATGGGAGCGAACAGTAATAACCTATGCTTGTAAGAGACTGGCTCCTTATAGAAGGATCAGTCGAGTCCACTGTTGAATCTTTTACATGCGGGGAGAGGGAAAATGGACGCAAGTTTGTTCGGGTTAACTGGAGCCTTATTTTGTAAAATGTTTTATTACTTTGTTTTTTCTTGTTGACCTTATGTTAGTGGCTGCTTTTACAATGGGTACTGTCTCTCATTTAAATAAATATCATACACAATGGTTATATGAGGAATGACTCACATATCAATATAACATCCTGGAATGTGAAGGGGTTAGGTAAATTATCTAAAGTAAAACAGGTCATGCATAGACAAAAACAACTCAAAGCAACTATTGTGTTCTTACAAGAAACACATTTACTATCTAGTGAACTGCAGAAATTACAAAGAAGATGGGAAGGACAGGTATTTGCATCATCATATCCATCTAATGCAAGAGGGGTAGTAACTTTGATTCACAAGTCTGTTCCATTTCAAGTACTGAATGTCATATCTGACAAGGCAGGCAGATATTTAATTCTACAAGGGCTACTCACTGACAAAAAGATAAATCTTATAAATCTATATGGGCCAAATTCAGATAGCCCATATTTCTTTGAAGACTTCTTTTTACTTTTAGTTCCTATGTCTGGTCAACTCCTGGTTGGAGGAGATTTCAATACAGCCCTGTCAACAGACCTTGATAGACTCAAAAGTATAGACAACACTCATGCGCAAAGTAGGAAAGTATTACAGACCTTTATGCAGGACTTAGACTTATGTGACCCATGGAGAAGACGATATCCAAACAAATCAGAATTTTCATGCTTTTCATCATCATCAAACTCATATTCTCGTATATATTATTTCTTAGTTTCAAATCAGTTATTCCTGCAAATATATGACATAAGGTATGAGGCATATGTGATCTCTGATCATAGCCCCATTACACTAATATATGACATGGCCAAGATCATTAGAGGTCCTTACAGATGGAGGCTACACCCAAAATGGTTACATGATACAGACTTCTTAGAATTTGTTGGTATTAACATTGATGTATTTTTCAAAATAAACACAAATGAAACACATGCTTCTGTAAGATGGGAGGCTTTCAAAGCCTACATTAGAGGACAGATGATTAGCTATACAAGCTCTATAACCAATAAAGTTAATTTAAAATTGAGATCACTTGATGAAGAAAACAAGAAGCTAGAAAAAGAAACCTATGAAGATGATATGCATACAATGTCACAGCAACAAGAATTACTCCTCCTCAGAGCACGATATAACAAACTATCACTATCTAAAGCTGAAAACAAACTATTTCGCTTGAAACAAACTTTCTATGAGCAGGGAGAAAAATCTGGCAAGCTTCTGGCCTGGCAAATTAAAAAAATGCAATCTGGTAAAGCCATTAATAGCATTATAACAAACTCAGGGACTCTCTCATCCGATCCACAAGCGATCAATGAAGCCTTTACTCATTTCTTCAAATCATTATACAAATCAGAATCTCCTGGAGTTACCGTCCAACAAACTAACTTTCTAGATGGTCTTCAAATACCTACCTTCTCAGATGAAGTAAAACAGAAATTAGATTCACCTTTTTCTATAGAGGAATTACTGAAGGCTATAGATACAATGAAAAATGGGAAAACAGCTGGACCAGATAGTCTCCCCATAGATATATACAAGGCCTTCAAAGATCAGTTAATTTGCTCTCTATGTGAAATGTTTGAGGGATCCCTAGAAGCTGGAATTCTGCCCCCATCATTAAGGAAGGCCTTAATTACACTTTTACCAAAGCCAGATGAACCACAACACAATTGTGAATCTTATAGACCTATCTCTTTGATTAACACTGATGCTAAAATACTAGCCAAAGCACTAGCTTTGAGACTAGAAGTTCATCTACCAACAATAATTCATAATGACCAAAATGGATTTGTGAAGAACAGGCAGGCCTTTCATAATATACGACGAGCATTGAATATCATCCATGAAAAGAAAGATGCTAAAGATAACTGCATACTGTCTCTGGATGCCGAGAAAGCGTTTGACAGAGTTGAATGGCCTTATTTATTTGATATGCTCTGCCGATATGGCTGTGGACTTAAATTCTGTCAGTGGATTAAATTATTGTACTGTGAACCATTAGCTGAAATAGTCACAAGCAATTTAATTTCAGAATCCTTCAATCTATCGCGTGGTACGCGACAGGGTTGTCCACTGTCTCCCCTTCTATTTGTGATGTCTATTGAGCCCCTGGCAATAAACCATCCTGGGATAAAGGGAATTGATGTTTCAGGTCAGAAACATCGCATTTCATTATTTGCAGGCGATATATTATTATACCTTGCAGATCTAAAAAACACAATGCCTACTCTGATCAATATGATTAGTCATTTTGGAACTTTCTCAGGATATAAGGTCAATCAGTCCAAATCTTCAATACTCTTCCTCAATGAAAAAGAAAGAAATAATCCAGCAATCCAACACCCTTTCACAGTATCTAAAAACGGCTTTAAATACTTGGGGATTATTCTCACACCTCAAATAAAAAACATAATCCTACATAACTATGACCCCATTGTTTCATATGTAAACAATACTTTGAATAGATGGATGTCTCTTCCCCTTACATTACTAGGTAGAATCAATGCCATCAAGATGAACATTCTCCCCAAATTTCTGTATTTGTTTCAGTCAATTCCTCTTTCTCCCCCACCAGCCTTTTTCTCTACTATGAGGAAAACATTCACAAATTTCATCTGGAATAAAAGACAACCAAGACTTCGCTTAACCCTGCACTGCAAAAAATAAAAATCTTAGGAAGTTTATTTGTCTATTTTCAAGTCAAAACATCTAGCCACCCTTATTATAAGACATAATTGCCCAACAAGCAGAACCTCATTTAGCTAGAAAGGCTAATTTTTAGACAGTCCATCTTGAAAATCTTGTATAGACAAAATGTCTTGAAAAAGTCTTATTTGGAGCACCTTTGAAAATAAAACAAGTTTTTTTTTAAAACAAGTAATTACATTTTGGACATTTGTCAAATGCGGTTCATCTTGTTTCAAGAAAAAAAACAAAGTATGCTTGTTTTGGGAATAAATTAACTTTACTGAAATCTTTGAATCTTTCATTACAATTCATACATTTCAAAACATATACTCTAGACCAGACAAGTGCCTTCAAAAAGTTTATGAGTGAGTGGAGGGTGTTTTAGTGAGGTCTTTTTGGAATGCTGTGAGTTAAGTTCAGTGTTTTTGTTTGTTTGTTTGTTTGTTTGGTTGTTTGGTTGTTTGGTTGGTTGGTTGGTTGGGTTTTTTTTGTGCCTGATCTTGTAAACTCCTCGTACACATGAATAGTCAGTGCCCCCAAAATGCACTGTTGCTTTGGCGTTGTGTAAGCACTGTAAGTCAAAATGCATAGACTTTTTTTTTTATATTATTATTTTTGGTGCCTGAGGTCCTGGGGAAGTGGAATCTTAAGAGATGTTTTAATGTTTGAATGTTGAAATGGGAAAAAAATAAACTTGTTGCAACGCTACACGTGTCGTCAACTTGATTCAAGATAGTCTCTGGTCTCATATCTAGAGTATTTTACTAATTACAGGTCACAAAAGGAGAATCTTTTAAGCTAGCAATGCTTAGTTGTAGAATTTAACAATCCTAATATTAGTATATTTATCTTAAATTCAGTTTTTACTGCTAAGACTTTGTCATGAATTTAAGTGAAATACCCTTAAAATGAAATAAATAAAAATGACTTGAATGGCTAAATGTAAGAAGTACGATCTTGTTATAAGAACTATTTTGATTATTTTGAGTTAATCAGATCTCGCATAATAAGTTCCCCAATCTTATTTTGGAATTATTTCATCTAAAAACAGGTTAGATTTTTCATCTTACTTTAAGAAATCTTACCAAGTCAAATCTGACTAGTTCCATTGGCAGATTTTTTTCATCTGATTCAAGCAAATATGCTTTGTTTTAATCTTTTATTTCTTATTTTTGAAAGGCCATTTTTTGCAGTGTGCTATATCTACCTTGGGGGGGGGGGGGGGGGGGGGGGGGGGGTTTGCAATTACCCAACCTTCTATGGTACTTCAGAGCAGCCCGAGTTAGAGCTGCACTCTTTTGGTTCTCTAATCCTTCGAATCTGTCATGGGTCCAGATAGAGGAACAAAAGGCAAAAGGGCTAACTTTGGACAGATACTTATACTCCAATTCCCCCAAAATGCTTAAGCAGAACACAGTTAACCCATTTGTTAAAACCACAATTATAGCTTGGTATGAGTCGCAAGAAATGGTTGGAGAGCCAAGGGATATATCACATTTCTCTCCTATCTGGGGTAATGCAAGATTTACACCAGGTACATCAGACCCTGTTTTTAAACTTTGGGCACAGCTTGGTTTACAAAAGATTTCAGATCTCTTTATGGACAACACCCTTATGTCTTTTGAATATTGGAAAGATAATTTAGGATTCCTAAGAACCATCTGTTTAAACATTTTCAAATACGGAGCTTTGTTCATTCTAAGAACCAGTCATATCAACCTCTCTCTTTAAATGGTATAGAAGAACTGGTAACACCCAATCCCTATGCTAAAGGGACTATCTCAAAAGTGTACAGTAAATTACATATGTCATCAAGAGAGTCCTCAGACTATAAGAGATTGGCCTGGATGGAAGATTTCCAGACAGTTATTACAGAGACAGAATGGGAAAAGGCATGCTGTCAAGCACAAACTATGACTATTAATAGTAGGTTGAGGTTAATTCAATATAACTGGCTCATGAGAACATATTTAACTCCTGAAAAACTCCATAAGTTTAACCCTAATATTGTGGACACTTGTATTAAATGGGCAGCACAGTGGTGTAGTGGTTAGCGCTGTCGCCTCACAGCAAGAAGGTCCGGGTTCGAGCCCCGTGGCCGGCGAGGGCCTTTCTGTGCGGAGTTTGCATGTTCTCCCTGTGTCTGCGTGGGTTTCCTCCGGGTGCTCCGGTTTCCCCCACAGTCCAAAGACATGCAGGTTAGGTTAACTGGTGACTCTAAATTGAGCGTAGGTGTGAATGTGAGTGTGAATGGTTGTCTGTGTCTATGTGTCAGCCCTGTGATGACCTGGCGACTTGTCCAGGGTGAACCCCGCCTTTCGCCCGTAGTCAGCTGGGATAGGCTCCAGCTTGCCTGCGACCCTGTAGAACAGGATAAAGCGGCTACAGATAATGAGATAAGATGAGACTTGTATTAAATGTATGACAGAGAAAGGAACCTTATTTCATTGTATCTGGACCTGTAAACATATTCAAGAATTTTGGAATGGCATAATTGAGATTATTTCCTGCATCATTCAGAAAGAAATCCCTTTATGTCCAGTAATCTGTATCCTTGGCCTTATCCCCAAGGCATTATCCCTTAGAACACATGAAAGCAAACTGGTCAACCTCTGCTTACTACAAGCGAAACGTCTTATTGCCAGACAGTGGAAAAGTGTCTGTTGTCCATCTGTAACTCTATGGGTCAATGAACTACCTTCATGTATAGCGATTGAAAGGCTTACATATGCCATTAAACACCAAAGCCATCTCATCTCATTATCTGTAGCCGCTTTATCCTGTTCTACAGGGTCGCAGGCGAGCTGGATCCTATCCCAGCTGACTACGGGCGAAAGGCAGGGTTCACCCTGGACAAGTCGCCAGGTCATCACAGGGCTGACACATAGACACAGACAACCATTCACACTCACATTCACACCTACGCTCAATTTAGAGTCACCAGTTAACCTAACCTGCATGTCTTTGGACTGTGGGGGAAACCGGAGCACCCGGAGGAAACCCACGCGGACACGGGGAGAACATGCAAACTCCACACAGAAAGGCCCTTGCTGGCCACGGGGCTCGAACCCGGGACCTTCTTGCTGTGAGGCGACAGCGCTAACCACTACACCACTGTGCCGCCCCACAAAAGCCATATTTTTCATAAAATTTGGGATTCATTCATTACATTTTTGGAATCAAGACCTAGTAACATAAACCCTTAATTGTCACAATAACAAGTGAGACTGTACCCTCATGTATGGGTTTTTTTTTAATTATTATTTTATTATTATTTCTTAATTTTATTGTAAACCATTATTTTTATTTTTTTTTCTATTAACAGATGGCTCAAAGTTTGGGGGTGGGTTGTTGGGAGGCGGGCAAGAAGTATATCTTTTTGATGTATTTGAATGCATACGTTGAAAAATTGTTGGTTGTTTAAATCAATAAAAATAAGGATACAAACAAAGTTTAAGCTCGTTCTTTCTAGCGCTCGGCTTCATCAGGTTTTCCTGTCCCTTCACCTTCATTAGATCTGATGCTGAATTGATAAAGATTTTGTTGTTGGAATCTAATCTTCATCTTGTATGTTTCTTTTGTTCCACTTGTCTGAGATAAAACACTGCTGATCTGATCTTTCCTCCTTCTCTCTGTTTTGTTGTGAGAATCTAAGGTTTCTGACACAGTGCACTCTTCACATCCCAGCGTTACTTTCCATCACTGCACGCTTTTTCTTGCAGTTGTTTTAACTTCTTTTTCTTTTACGCTTGACTTTAAAAAGAAAAAGCCCACTCGCAGTCGTCCAATAACCTGTGTTTAAAAAAGCAGCTCTGAAAATAAAGGTCATAAAGACCTGATCTCAAAATGAGACAGCGCGTTCATCACAGGGGATTTACAGCAGAGTGGTATTTCCCTCATTGCTGAAACGATTTGCCCATGATGAGAAACTTCACACTGTAACACTTCATCTCAAATAAACAGAGGAACCTCTGAGAACATCAGTGGAAAAGATTTCTCTGAAATGCTGTTTCCATGTGTGTGTGTGTGTGTGTGTGTGTGAGAGAGAGAGAGAGTAACAGACAGACAGACAATGAAACCATCAGAGAGTGAGACAGTAACAGTGAGACAGTCAGAGTGAGACAGATAGAGAGTGAGACAATAAGTGTGAGACAGTCAGAGTGAGACAGTGTGATTAATTCTACATGTGTAAGCTCACACTTCTCAGATGAGATTAAAATGATATCAGAATCAGAGTTTATTGTCATTGTACCAAGTACAACGGAATTAAAAGCTCACCTTCAAGTGCAAGAGCACAGAAACAATAGAACAAGCGCACAGGAATGGAACAGAGAGGAAAAACACAAAGTGCATATTGCATTTGTATTATTGCACGATTGAGGTGGATAAACTAATACAAGATAATAAATAATATGGAACAGTCAATAAAGGGTGGGGTTAGTGCATGTTAGCATTCAGCAGGGTTACGGCTCAAGAGATAAAACTGTTCTGGAGTCTGTTAGTCCTGGACCTGATGCACCTGAAGCGTCTCTCAGAGGGCAGCAGGTCAAACAACTGATGGCTCGGGTGAGAACTGTCCTTAACGATATTCCTCGCTCTGGTGAGGCAGCGAGAGTTGTAGATGTCGTTGGAGGTGGGGGGAGGGCGGGCAACGATTTTCTGCGCTGTCTTCACCACTCTCTGCAGCCACTTCCTGTCTGCTTCAGTGCAGCTGGTGGACCACACAGAGACGCTGTACGTCAGCAGGCTCTCAGTGCAGGACCTGTAGAAGGTCTCCAGCAGCTCACTGTCCAGGTTGTTCTTCCTGAGCACCCTGATATTTCCTGTTATATATTTTTTACTTTGTTTTCATAAATAAGTAATAAATATGAATAAATACATGAAAGTCATCTACAAACACAGACTCTGTCCAAAATGGCAGCATGTCAGTCATCTGCACTGAGGTCAGTGAGCTTCACTGCAAATACACTGTGGCTGTTTGTACTGTTTATTTTAGTTGCGATGGTGTTTCAGTGGCTACGTCTGTGTGAAGGCAAGGCAAGTTTATTTCTATAGCACATTTCATACCCAGTGGCAGTTCAATGTGCTTTACAGAGGTAAAGGCAAAACAGTAAACAATAGAAAATAAAATTATATAAAATAAAGGGGGAAGAAGAGAGAAAAAAATAAGAAGAATTAAACAATAGTATAAATAAAATAATAAAATGAAGTAAAAGTTCAGTAAAAAACAGCAGAATAAAATGGAATAAAAGTTAAGTAAAGTTTAAAATGTAAAGATGATGATATTTATCAGTTAGCAGAAAGCATCTGAGAACAGCTTGGTCTTTAGTCTAGATTTGAAGCTGCCAACAGCAGGAGCATTTTTGATGTCCTCTGGCAGTTGGTTCCATAGCTGCACTGCATAGTAGCTAAATGCTGCTTCACCACACTTTGTTTTAACAACTGGTTTTAATAGTAAATTTTTCTGCTGTGATCTGGTAGATCTGATTGGGTTAGGCCGCCGCAACATATCAGAGAGGGAATTGGGCCCTGGACCATTTAGAGATTTGTACACCAGCAGCAATGCTTTAAAGTCAATTCTGTAGCTTACTGGAAGCCAGTGAAGGGACCTTAGAATTGGAGTAATGTGCTCTGTTCTTTTTGTTCGTGTGAGAACCCTCGCTGCTGCATTTTGAACCAGCTGAAGTCGTTTGATGGTCTTTTTTGGCAGGCCTGTGAAAAGGCCATTGCAGTAATCAACCCTACTAGAGATGAAGGCATGGATAAGTTTTTCCAGATCATTTTTTGACACAAGTCCTCTTAGTTTGGAAATGTTTTTTAGGTGATAAAATGCCGATTTAGTGATTGCTTTCATGTGACTGTCAAAGTTTAGCTCGCTGTCAATGAAAACACCAAGATTTTTAACCATTTCTTTTGTTTTAATCCCCTTTGTGTCAAGAATAGTGGTAATCCTGAGTCTTTCATCGTTTTTCCCAAATAGAATTACTTCTGTTTTATCTGTGTTCAGCTGAAGAAAATTTTGTGACATCCAGTTGTTGATTTGGTCGATACACTGGTAGAGACATTCAAGGGGGGCATAATCATTAGGTGATAGAGCAAAATAAATTTGGGTGTCATCTGCATAGCAGTGATACAAAATTGAGTTGTTCTTGATAATTTGTCCAAGTGGGAGCATATAAAGGTTGAATAGTAATGGTCCAAGGATCGACCCCTGGGGGACACCACAGGTCAAAGACATTGATGTTGAGGTACAATTTCCCATGGTAACAAAGAAGCTTCTATCTTTTAAGTATGATTTTAACTAATTGATAACTTTACCAGTCAACCCAACCCAGTGTTCAAGTCGATATAGCAGTATGTTGTGATCAACAGTATCAAAAGCTGCACTGAGGTCCAGTAACACCAGGACCGATGTTTTGCCTGCATCGGTATTAAGGCGTATGTCATTTATAACTTTAATCAGCGCTGTTTCAGTGCTATGATTGGCACGAAATCCTGACTGAAAATTATCAAAACGGCTGTTTGATATCAAGAAGGCAGTTAATTGATTGAAGACAATTTTTTCAAGGATTTTCCCGATGAATGGTAGATTTGATATTGGCCTGTAGTTGTTCAATACTGAAGCATCCAGATTATTCTTTTTAAGTAGGGGCTTTACAACGGCTTTTTTCAGGGACACAGGAACAACGCCAGTCTCTAGGGATGTATTTATGATCTGAAGCACATCTGTAATTATAAGGTGAAGAACAGACTTAAAAAAGTTGGTGGGCAGAATGTCCAATTCAGATGTTGAGGAACTGAGATTTTGTACAGTTTTTTCAAGAGTCTCGTAATCAATCAAACAAAATTCTGACATTGTGTTGAAATTGTCTGTCTGTGTCACTGGTGATTGCAGCTTTTCAGTTATTTGCAGCTGAGATATATTATGAGCAATATTCTGCCATATTTTATCAATTTTACCTGTGAAGAAGGATGCAAACTCATTGCATTTATTAACTGAAAGAAGTTCAGGTGCTAATTGTGGTGGGGGATTAGTTAGCTTCTCTACTGTTGAAAATAGCACACGGGCATTGTTCATATTCCTGTTGATGATATTGGAGAAGAAAGACTGTCTTGCTTTACCAATTTCATAATTATATTTACAAAGCATCTCTTTATGGATTTGATAATGGATGTGAAGTTTAGTTTTGCGCCATTTTCTTTCAGTCTTTCTACATTCTCTCTTTAGCAGTTTAACAGCTGGGTATTGCTTCCATGGTGCTTTCTGCTTATCATTGACTCTTTTGATTTTGAATGGAGCAATATCATCCATAATTTGGGTTATATTTAAATTAAAAATTTCCAGTAAGTCGTCTACAGAGTCTGACATTTTAGTTGAGATCCGAGAGAGAGCTTGCTCAAAGAGAACACGTGTTGTCGTTTATGACTCTCCTACCCATAGTCGTTGAGCTATGTGAGGGGACATAGAAACATCAGAGAAAACACAGAAATGATCGGATAAGGCCAGGTCAACAACAGTAGTAGAAACAGTAAGACCCTTTGTGATGACGAGGTCAAGGGTATGACCACGAGAGTGGGTCGGCCCCTGTACATGTTGTACTAGGTTGAAGTTGTCAATAAGTGCAAGTAGTTCTCTGGCATAAGTGTTTTCAGGATTATCTACATGCAAGTTAAAATCCCCAGATATAATAAGACAGTCAAACTCTAAGCAAATGACTGACAACAGTTCACCAAACTCTTCCAGAAAAACTTTGGCTGAACGTCTCGGAGGCCTGTAAATAGTTAATAACAATATGTTAGGAGAGCATGTAACAAGTGCACATGAGTGTTCAAAGGATGTAAAATCACCAAGTGAGGATTGTTTACATTGAAAAGAGGCTTTGAATATATTTGCGATCCCTCCACCTTTCCCATGTCGGGTAGCACTCATGAAATTAAAATTTGGGGGAGCTGCTTCAATAAGGGTGGTAGCACTATTTGCTTGATCCAGCCATGTTTCAGTTAGAAGCAAAAAATCAAGATTGTGTTTGCAAATAAGATCATTAATTAAAAATGACTTGTTTGAAAGTGATCTAACGTTCAGAAGAGCTAGCTTTACAGAAAGTCTAGAAGTAATATCCGCTTGGGCACTCTGATGTTGTTTTGAAACAGGAAGGAGACTAGACTGGTTTACCAGTTTATGAAAAACATCATAATTCCAGCTGAAGAGGTTTGCATTAACATTAAATATGTTTTAAAACGTATGAACACTGACACACAGCACAGCAGCTCTGTGCAGCTCTGAAACACACCTGAGCGGTCACCTGAGCGGTCACCTGAGCCGTCACCTGAGCAGTCACCTGAGCCGTCACCTGTGCGGTCACCTGAGCGGTCACCTGTGCAGTCACCTGAGCCGTCACCTGTGCAGTCACCTGAGCCGTCACCTGAGCAGTCACCTGTGAAGTCAGTGCAAACATTAAGACAGAAAAGACTTTCTTTGGATTGGATTGGATTGGATTAACTTTAATACTCCCCAAAGGGGAAACTCAGTGCCACCATCAACATACAAGACACAACACAACATGAAGCAAGACATTAAAACAGGTACAGGACAGAAGATATAGCAGAGAGCAACATAGAGAAGCAGACCATGGCAATGGACCATGTACACCCAAATACCTATAAGAAGAAACTATCTCGACAGGCTGGTCTTTAATTAAAATTGGGCTAACCTCAGTTTTCTTACGTCTAAAATCAATGGTAAGCTCTTTTGTTTTTTCAACATTTAAGATGAGCTGTGCTTCATCACACCATTCCACAAATCTCTTAATCTCATCTTTGTACTCTCTGTAGTCATTATTAGTTATATAGCCCACCAGGGCAGAATCATCTGAAAACTTTTGTAAGTGACAGGAAGCATTAATGTGTCTGCAGTCAGAAGTGTACAGTGTGAATAAAAAAGGAGAGAGAACTGTCCCCTGCGGTGCCCCTATGTTGGTGTTAATAACAATAGACGTGTTGCCATGGAGCTTGACAAACTGAGGTCTAGATGTGAGATAGTCATATATCCATGCTATGGTGGCTGGGTTTAAGTTCATGTTCATAAGTTTTTTTGCAAGGAGGCGTGGTTGTAGTGTGTTGAAAGCACTAGAAAAGTCAAAAAACATTACCCTGAGAGATGCACCAGTACTCTCCAGGTGACAGTATGCTCGGTGAAGCAAGTATAAGAGGGCGTCATCAGTACCCACCCCCTCCCTGTAAGCAAACTGGAGTGGGTCCTGATGCAGTTGCACCTGTTTCCTTAGATGTACAAGGAGGGATCTCTCAAAACATTTCATGACATGAGAAGTAAGGGCAATGGGTCTGAAATCCTTAACTGCCTTGACATTTGGCTTTTTGGGCACTGGAATAATACAGGATGTTTTCCATATGGATGGAATTCTAGAACATGACAGGGATAAATTAAATAAATAATGAAACACAGTACATAGCTGATCAGCACATGTCTTAAGGACACGTGGGATAACTCCATCTGGGCCAGGGGCCTTGTTCACTTTGAGCCTCCTCAGCTGTGAGTGGACCTCATCTAATGTGATATTTATAGGAGAACAGGGAGGTAAACTGCCCCCCTGCTCCCCATGTGAAATACTGGATACCCCTGGCACATCATTTTCCCAGTTCCCCATGGACTCAAACCTGGCATAAAATTGGTTCGCCTCATCAGGAGAAAAGGAGTTCCCCCCTGTACTGTTACATACAGGACCATAGCCTGTAATTGATTTTAAGCCTTTCCAGAGACCCCTTGAATCACAGTCCTGCAATTTCTTTTCAACCTTGTCCTTATAGTTCTTTTTCCCCAATCTAATGGCTAGTTTAAGGTTTTTCTGTGCTTCCCTCATTTTCTCTCTATCCCTGCTTCTGAATGCAGCCTTCTTCTCATTAATGGCACCCTTGATTTCTTTTGTGACCCAAGGTTTATTATTTGAGAACACTTTAATTGTTTTATATGGAATGATCATCTCATCTCATCTCATTATCTGTAGCCGCTTTATCCTTCTACAGGGTTGCAAGCGAGCTGGAGCCTATCCCAGCTGACTATGGGCGAAAGGCGGGGTACACCCTGGACAAGTCGCCAGGTCATCACAGGGCTGACACATAGACACAGACAACCATTCACACTCACATTCACACCTACGCTCAATTTAGAGTCACCAGTTAACCTAACCTGCATGTCTTTGGACTGTGGGGGAAACCGGAGCACCCGGAGGAAACCCACGCGGACACGGGGAGAACATGCAAACTCCACACAGAAAGGCCCTCGCCGGCCACGGGGCTCGAACCCGGACCTTCTTGCTGTGAGGCGACAGCGCTAACCACTACACCACCGTGCCGCCCCACACTTAAATATTATTTTGGTGTATTTATACTTGACTCGAGTATTGAATCAGAAAGACTTGTACATTTCTAAGAAAGAAAAAAACCAACACTTTTTACTCCTTACATTTTTATTTAGACCTTTAAAGCAGTGGTTCTCAAAGTGGGGTCCGGAGACGCCCAGGGCTCTGTGAGGCACAGCCAGGGGTTCGCGACTTTAGTTATTATATTTATGGGTCCAAGCACCAAAGTCACCTCAGACCTCATGTGTTTAATCAGTAGGTGTTTCAGGAATAGAAAATTCTATGGCTCCAAAAATATCATTTAAATTTTTAAAAAATAAGTTTCATAAAATAAATATATACTACCATTCACTTAATTTCATTAGATAAAAGCATTTAGTTTTTAATACTTGAATACATTTAAAAGTTGCAAGTGTTTTACTTTCACTTGAGCACATTTCTTTTTTTTTTTTAATTTTCTCTCTATAGAAATAATCAGCTTCGGGGTAACAGTCTCTCCATCACTGAGCGTTTTACTACCACTGTGTATAAAGGCTGACATTTAAGTCTGTGAATGGAAATGTTTTTTCCTTTAAAGTCAGACAGGACCGAGTGAGAGCGCAGCGACAGAAACAGTGAGGTGTGCTGCTGACAAACAGGAAAAGCCTCTGAAACCACAAGTGTCTGTGAAACCTCTTCACACATTCAGAGAGATATGAAACAACACATGCTGCTCGACGCATAGGGAAATGGTGTCTGAAGCTCATGCATCGTTTCACACGTTTGTTTATGACTCATATGACAATTTCTTTAAATAAAGGTGTGATGTGTTTGTACAGAGTAGATATCCACAAAGAACAACTTCCTCTTCACCAAAAACTAATTAAAAAAAAGGAAAAAAACTGATTTGTGCATTTCCTCTTGCTCTCCTGACTCCTCTCCTCTCCATGCATCTGTACAGTACACTACTGGCTCAAACATGACGATGGGTTTTGGTTGAGATGATAAGAATCTTTGCTAAACCTGTGTAACCCTGTGTTCACATTTGCCTTCACACCATCAAGCAAAGCAACAGGCAGCAAATATTTATTTACACACACACACACACACACACACGGGCGGCACGGTGGTGTAGTGGTTAGCGCTGTCGCCTCACAGCAAGAAGGTCCGGGTTCGAGCCCCGGGGCCAGCGAGGGCCTTTCTGTGCGGAGTTTGCATGTTCTCTCCGTGTCCGCGTGGGTTTCCTCCGGGTGCTCCGGTTTCCCCCACAGTCCAAAGACATGCAGGTTAGGTTAACTGGTGACTCTAAATTGAGCGTAGGTGTGAATGTGAGTGTGAATGGTTGTCTGTGTCTATGTGTCAGCCCTGTGATGACCTGGCGACTTGTCCAGGGTGAACCCCGCCTTTCGCCCATAGTCAGCTGGGATAGACTCCAGCTTGCCTGCGACCCTGTAGAAGGATAAAGCGGCTAGAGATAATGAGATGAGATGAGACACACACACACACACACACACACATCATTGAGCCATGATTTCTGCAACATTTAAACTGCGATTTTCTCATTTCAGTGTAAATTAGTTAATTAAAGTGATAAAGTAAAGAAGTGATAAACCCAAACGGCTCTACTGCGTAGAGTCCCCAACCCACAACTTTAGTTCTTATCTGCAACTAGTTACCACAAAATTGGAACAAAACCTACAGCCATGGTTTCATCTCATCCTGTCATATAAAATGCACACAAGGATTCTGGGAAGACAAATATGAAGAAACAGCAATCATCGGTGCTTTTGGTGATTATATGCCGCTAGTACAGTTATGTCATTGATACACTGCCTGGCCAAAAAAAAAATCGCCATCTGGATTTATATAAGTAAACACTAAAGAGTGTTCGATTGGATAATTACTGCAAGTGATTAATGTGCTTCAGCTGCAACACTTCTTTTAACCCAAACTGACGCGGTGAGTAGCTTCACATTTCTTAAACAAACATGGAAGACAGATCCTGTGTTCATGGAAAAGTTGTTGCTGTGTTTCAGAAGGTCAAATTATTGTCCTGCATCAAGCAAAGAAAACAACTCATGAGACCTGAGCTGAAATGACTGGAATTTGGTTTAGAACTGTCCAACAAATTATTAAAACCTGGAAGGATCGAGATGAACCATCTACTTCGTGGAAAAAAATTTGGTTGGAAAAAGATCCTGACTCGGAGATCACTGACACGCTAGGTGAAGTCCATCCATCCATCATCTGTAGCCACTTATCCTGTTCTACAGGGTCACAGGCGAGCTGGATCCTATCCCAGATGACTACGGGTGAAAGGCGGGGTTCACCCTGGACAAGTCGCCAGGTCATCACAGGGCTGACACATAGACACAGACAACCATTCACACTCACATTCACACCTACGCTCAATTTAGAGTCACCAGTTAACCTAACCTGCATGTCTTTGGACTGTGGGGGAAACCGGTAGCCTAATAAACTAGACCCACCCACCTAGCGGCCAAAAATATTTTTGCCTACGAGTGGGTCTAGCCTCGCACCATATCAACAAAACACCCCGGGCATCAAATCGTGCCCGCCAATCACAACGCAAGGTTTTTGTTTGGATTCTTTGGGCGGGCTTTTGCAGGAGTGACGACAAGGCTGTGCGACGCTGGAGAAAGCACAGCAGGAAAGATGGCTACAGCTAGTGAATAGTGCTCGTTTGACTGCGCTTTGGAATCAGTTTTAGAAGAATTAGACTTGGAGTTTTCGTTGAAACATGAGCAGGAAGAGGCTCTCCGCTCATTCCTTTTCAAGAAGGACGTTTTCGCTGTTTTGCCGACCGGCTATGGCAAAAGTCTGATCTACCAGCCGGCTCCGCTTGTAGCCAAAAGGATGGGGCTAGTTTGTGCAGTACGAAGAATTAATAAACAGCTTTGAAACATTACTTTTTGATTGTTTCTTATTTTCCCGTTATTTTAAATTTAAGGGAAATTATTTCACCAAACACCACTAAATAAAAACTCTCAAAAACAGTTTAAGCAAACCCTTGAAAAACCCTTGAAAAACACTTGAAAAAAAAATGAGTGTATGTTAAGTATGTGGTACAGACTCCAAACTTGTGGTCATTATCTCCAAACTTCTTAATATCTAGAACCTGTTAATTAACCTGTTAATTAATACGCATTTTGAAAAATTATTTATTTCAAGGCCTCCCCCACTGCTTTCTGTCGCTCTGACTACGTCACAGTCACACTGATTGGTCAGAGCGTTGGCCTATACGCACAGAGACAGTTTGAAAGACAACAGGTTGTTCCTACCCACACCCTTCGGAAATGTCTACGACCGAGACCAGACTAAATATTCACATTTAGTCTGGCTTGCCTGGCGAGGAAACTGGAGCACCCGGAGGAAACCCACACAGACACGGGGAGAACATGCAAACTCCGCACAGAAAGGCCCTCGCCAGCCACAGGGCTCAAACTCAGAACCTTCTTGCTGTGAGGCGACAGCACTAACCACTACACCACTGTGCCGCTGCTAGGTGAAGTCGAATCGTTAAAAAAAGTCAACAGTGGAACTCACGACTATGTTTAATAGTGAAATTAAAGGCATTTCCACTCTCACAATGAGACGAGAACTCACAGGATAGGGACTAAACCTCTGTGTGTCCAGAAGAAACCCACTCATTAGTGAGACTAATCAGGAGAAAAGGCTTCAGTTTGCTCAGGAGCATAAAGATTGGACTCTGGAGTGATGGAGAAAGGTCATGTGGTCTGATGAGTCCAGATTGACCCTGTTCCTGAGTGATGGGCGTGTCAGGGTAAGAAGGGAAGCTCATGAAGCTCCGCCCCATCATGCATAGTGTCTACTGTACAAACCTCAGGAGGCAGTGTGATGATCTGGGGTTGGTTCAGTTGGTCAGGTCGAGACCCAGCAATGTTACGGGGCAATAAAATGAAGTCAGCTGACAACCTGAATGTACTGAATGACCAGGTTCACATCAATGGGGTTTTTCTTCCCTGATGGAATAAAATTAGGGCTCAGATAGTGAAAGAGTGGCTCAGGGAGCACGAGGAATCATTTACACATGAACTAACCCCCACAGAGTCTCGACCTTAACCCCCACTGAGAGTCTGTGGGATGCTGGAGAAGATTTTACACAGTGGTTTGACTCTCCCATCGTCAACACAAGATCTCGGTGAAAAATGAACCCAACTCTGGAATGAAATAAATGTTGTGACATTGCATAAGTTTATCAAAACAATGCCATGGCGAGCGAATGCATGCTGTAATCAAAGATAAAGGTGGAGCAATGAAATATTAGAATGCGCAACTTTTTTGGCAGGGCAGTGTATAACATTTAACCGATATTCAGCATTATTTAATTTGCATTTAAATAGTTAGCTACAGCTACTACCATTTCTCAAAAAAAAGCTGAACAGACCACGCCCATAATTAACAACTGTAGAGGTTGCTCTCTGCCCACAAGTGACGGTTCAGTCCAGAACATGTGGGTGAATTGAGACGTAAAAACCTTGATTAGATTCACAACCTCACCACAACAAATATGGTTGGTAATTATAGAAACGTAACTCACCGCATTAAGGCTCATAGCCACATCACATTCACACATGGGGCAGTAAACCCACAGTGTGTTGCTGCTGTGGAGTATGAAGCCTGTAAATTTGGTTATCAGTGTTGTGTGTTAGAGCTCAGGGTCCATGTGGTGAACTTGGTGGTCCATTATGACGTCAGAGACATTGTTCCACTGTGTCGAGCTGCAGGTCAGAGTTTGGGTAATTACCACAACCTGTTAGAACACTAGCACAGGTTTCAGAACTCTGGCTCTTATATCTGAGGAACGTTATGATGATTGCTTATCAACATCCTGCAGAAACATTCTACAGAAACACCACACTGCTGCGGCTGAGTTCTGGACTCTGATTGGTCAGAAGAGGTGTTGATTAATTCTCTATAACAGCAGCTCTGACAGTAGTGCAGGTTTATATTCACACACTTGTTCTAATACATTATGGTTTCCATAGTAACGGCTCGTTCACAGGAAATGGCCAGAATTGAACCCCATTGAAATGTTGTGGGAGATTTGAAAAGGGCAGAACATGCAAGAAAACTCTCAAACATCACACAACTGAAGGAGTTTTGCATGGAAATGCGGTCAAAAATTTTCAGCAAGCCAATTTCAGTTACGTAAACAGTTACGCAAAACGCCTCCAAGAGGTTATTTCTGTTAAAGGGGAAATAGTGTACTTACTTCCACCACAGAAGAATATTACATCTAGTGATATTTTTGTTGAATAAATGATTGAAAGAGATAATTTTCCTCGTTGTTTTGTTCATCACCTTCATCTGTAGGCACTGTTTCAAAAGGGTGAAATATTTGCTTGTGTAAATATGTTGAGAAAACTCTCCAATTTCACCGTCTGTGTTTAAGTAAACTTCTCTTTCTCTCGTACGTGGGGGTGGGGGGTTCCACCGCAAAAGCATGCTTTGTGTTCCCTCCCTGACTGCATCACCAAGACTGAAAAGAACATTTTAATAAAAACAAACAAACAAACAAAAATACAAATAAAAAACCTTTGCATGCTTGCTAACTGGTAAGTGAATTGTTAATTGTTTTGACTGAATATTACACTGAACGATGCCAAGCAGCAGCCGGTCAGTCCTGTCTCTCTCTCTCTAGTTTTAAGCCCAAAGGAAAGAGGCATTTATTTAATGGCCTTCAGACAGCGGAGAGGGAGCAGGTTTAATTTATTCTGCGCAGTGTAATGTAACTGGGCTGTGGTTCGCCTTCTGCAGGTTCTGTGATGAGGTTCTTGATGTGATCTTTCTGTGGTGCTCAATGATACGGTGCTACTCTTGGGTGCATTATAACACTATTGTATCTTGCCTTTTATATCCATGTTTAGCCAGCAATTTAGTTTTTATTGTGCTGTTAAAGTTTTTTTTTATTCCACTTAGTGCCATTTGGACAAATTTAGCATTGATAAACTTAATTCCATGATTAAATTCAACACGGCGCCATTCTGAAACTTTCCTTTGGACCACAATGGAAATAAGTGTTTTACACTTTGTTGTGTGATCCTTGGTTTTAGTTTCATGTATTTAGTTCAGTTGTTCATTAGTCATTGTCCTACTTGCATGTAATTTTTACCTTAATAAATCTATCTATCTATCTATCTATCTATCTATCCATCCAGAGCTCATATTTCATATATAAATATGTAATCTGGATGGAGCGAGTGCACTAGTGAAGGACAGAAAAATCCAAAAATGTACTAGTTTATTTGTTCATATTTATTGAAGGCACATTGGTACAACGTTACAACATGGTTTTATACATTTGTACAAAAATATATTTTTATTATTAAAAACATTGTTTACTTTTTATTCACTTTATGCTTTTCAGTAAATTTTTAAAGCATTATATAAAATATAGAAAGACTTTTCTGACAGAAAAATTCCATTACTAATATATTACTGAGCCAGTAATATAACTGCAAGCAGAGAAAATGTTTTCAGTGTCGTGGCAAGTGATGTTTAAGGAGTTTAATGCTGTGTTCAGATTGTCCTCATGTCCACTCACTCACTAGGGGAGAAGGACAATCTGCTATTGGTACATTTCCGACACTAGAGCCATGTTGTGCTGCGATATAATTATGCACCAGATATTCATAATTATCATCTCAAATCATATAAACACCAGAACATGGATACCAACATTGCTAATTTTCAATAAGTACACGTTCTCTTCACAACGCTGAATGAAAATAAAACTAGATAGAGAGTGTGACTAAAGTCACAGTAATTTGCACTAGCTGTTGCAAACTGGGACTTCTGGTCACCATCCCCTATAGATCCGGAATGGTAAGAGATAAAGAATGACACTTAAAGAAGAAAAATTGCGCCCTGCCGCCCTGAGCAAAATAAAAAGTACTGACTGAAAAAATTATGAAAATTGACAGAGTTAAGTGATTGAAAAAAAAGCCTGTTTTTCATGGCTCATTCCTGTTCAATGATCCAGATCAGCACCAAAAGTCATAGAAACGTAATTCAGCCCAGAGGGATTCTTCATGTGAAATTTGGTGATGATTGGTTGAAAATGGAGGGAGAAATAGCGTCCTAAAAAAACATTCAGAGAAGAAGAAGCAGAGTAATAAAGTAGAAAGATCCTGAGTGAGAGTAACAATTTGCACCAGCGCTGCTACACAAATTAATAAAACCTTAAAAACTTTTAATAATGCATAACAGTCCATGTCAACTGACAGGGTACAGCTTCTGTACACTATATTTTGGTGTGCCTTGCGACAATTTCGTAGTTCACTATCTAGTGAATAAAATATACAGTTGTGACTTCAATCAGCAAACCACAGAATGACTGAGTCACTATACGCTGGGCGAGCGGACGTTCGGAACACAGCAAAAGTCTTCAAAACACTGCTGCCAGGCAACTGTAAAACATGACTTCCACACTGCCCTATTGACTGCGGACAGTGATTTAGCTCTTAACTCTCTTATAGACAGCGTACAGACACCGTGAGAGCAGAAATGAGACAGAACCATCCAGAACATCAACATTTACCTCAGATATGTTGATAAATGACTAAAAGAAGACAGAATACAGCTAAATATATTAATTAACTAACCAGTAAGTATTTTATAGGCATCATGAAGACATGGTGAAAGTGAAAATGAGGCTGGAATATTAACATTTGCCTCAGATTTGTTGATAAATGGTTAAAAAAAACCATTATGAATTTAACTAACTACAACCACAAATCATCAGAAAGTTGAGACGGTGTGGAAAATGCAAATTTAAAAAAAGAAAGTAGTGATTTCTATACTTGCAAGCTGTTTGACTTGTATTTCAGTGCAGACAGAATGAACCCAAGATATTTCCAGTTTTGTTGGTCAAATTCATTTCATTTCAACTTCATTCAGGCTGCCAACACATTCCAAAAAAACAAACATACATTGGGACGGGGACAATTTAGGGCTAGGAATGAGGTTTGGTGACTGACCCCTTGAAAATGGTTCCTCCAGGAACGATGACGTTTCAGTTGTCAAGACAACGGAAAAACTAAAATACAAAAACAGAAAGATATGTCACAATGCTCTTGTGCACAAAACAAAATGCTCTTGTATTTGTATTTTAGTTTTTCCGTTGTCTTGACAACTGAAACGTCATGGTTCCTGGAGGAACCATTTTCAAGGGGTCAGTCACCAAAGGGTTAAACCATGATGTGATTTGAAACAGGTGATGTCAACAGGTGACTGTAATCATGATTTAGGACAAAATCAGTCTCCGGGAAAGACCAAGATCGGCTGAGGATCTCCAGTTTATCAACAAATGCAAAATAAAAGTTACTGAACCATCGTTCATCTACAGCTGATAGAAGCACATGGGCTCAGGATTACTTTAGAAAACCTTTATCAAGCTACAATACGGCGTTACATCCACAAACACCAGTTAAAATTTTACTGTGCTAAAAGGAAGCCTTATGTTAACTGTGTCCAGAAGCACCGTCGACTTCTCTGGCCTCGGAGGCGTCTGGGATGGACCATCACACAGTGGGAACAGGTATTGTGGTCAGAGGAATCAGTATTCCAGGACTTTTTTGGAAGAAATGGACACCGTGTGCTCTGAAGATGAAAAGGACCATCCAGACTGTTAGCAGGAACAAGTCCAAAAGCCAGGGTGTGTCATGGTATGGCGTTGGGTCAGCGCCCTTGGCAAAGGTAACCTACACTTCTGTGATGGAGCATTAATGCAGGAAAGTCCACTGAGATTTTGGAGCAACATCTGCTGCCTTCAAACCGACGTCTTTTCCAGGGAGATTTCACCAAGACAATGCAAAACCACATTCTGCTCACATTACAAATGCGTGGCTGTGGAAGAAGAGGGCGTGTCTCCTCTGTCCCCAGTAGAGAATGTGTGGAGAATTGAGAGATGAAAAATATGACAGTGACGACCCCGAACTGTTCCACACCTTCAGACCTGTTTACAGGAAGAACGGGACAAAAATAACACCTGAAACACTTCATCACTTGGAGTCTTCAGGTGTTTTCAAATAGATTTGAGTGCAGCACCGGTCAAAGATTATTTACAAATCACTTGTTTTCAGTTTTAATTTCGATTTCAACACACCGTCCCGACTTTTTCTGATTTGGGGCTGTAGTGTGTCTTTATTATACGATATAAAGACACAGTGACAGGAAACGCAACAGAACCATCCAGAAGAGCAACAGTTCCCTTAGATATGTTGATAAATTCCGACAAAAATTTAACTGAATAAAATTACATTTAATTATCCTCAACATCAACCACTATCATGCAAATGAACACGTGTTCCCCAACAGCAAAGACACTGAACTGTCATAATGGCAGCTGACAACAACAGCAGCAGCCTCAGAGCGGTGAACCTCTGGACTGGACTCATTAACACACCTTTGATGTCATTTCATTGTGCTGCTCAGTGCAGATTTGTGCAGATCATAAAACTGTGTCTTCAATGAAATCTGAAAACGAGGGCGAAATTCACAAAAAATCTTACGTCCTTCAGCTTGAATCAGTGTGTTTGTATCTCCGGCTGGACTCGTACGCCGGGTTAATGAGTGCCTTTGTGGTGTGGCCACGCATCACCTCGTACACGCCGTTAGAGGGCTGCTGCTGCTTCGGAGTGTAATTTCCACGATTACTACACAGCATCACCTTCACAGAGAGAAAGAAAACAAAAAAGTACAGCAGCAGTCAAATGTTTTTGCAATAATTGTGTGTGTGTGTGTGTGTGGGCGCGCATCTGTTTATATACCAATGCAGTCACCAGGAACAGAGTGATGAGTGACAGCCCACCAATTACACCCAGGTAGATCATCTGGTGACATTTAATCTGGTGACATTCACTTTCCTTTGTGCGTATCTCTATGGTTCCTGTAGAACACACACAC
This sequence comes from Neoarius graeffei, assembly GCF_027579695.1. Taxonomy (NCBI): domain Eukaryota; kingdom Metazoa; phylum Chordata; class Actinopteri; order Siluriformes; family Ariidae; genus Neoarius; species Neoarius graeffei. The sequence goes on along the minus strand of NC_083572.1, from coordinate 1,540,094 downwards.
ACACACACACACACACACACACAGTAGATTGTCTAAAAACAGTCTGAGCAACCGCTTGCGAGTTGTTGTATGATAATGGAGAGCTGATGGGTGGGTAAGACTAGAACTAAAACTAAAACAGGAGGAAATCCAGGGAGAAACAAACAAATCCAAAGTTATGTCATCAGGTGTAAAAGAGTGCTGTTGCACAGCTGTGATTTGGCCATAACCGCAAGGCCACATGTAATCACGGCTAATTTCTCTAAATAAGAACTTAATATTGATCAACTGACATTTCAGACACAATGTGACCAAATTTTTATTTATTTTCCCCCAAACAGCTGGATGGAGCACTGCGTGATGTCATGGTAACTGGCTAGTACACAGTAAAAAATGGAGTGTCAATATGTAAACCTATTTTCCTCTGGATAGAGTAGTTATAACACTATGCAGAGTAAAATCGTCTCAATGGTAGTGTCAAAAGTGAGAGTTAATTCCCACTTGCACACAACGACAAAATCTACTCTGCAGGGTGATGATTCCCCGCGAAAATACAATATAGAGTCAGATTAACTCTGAAAATCTTACACTATCTATAGTGTTAAATATTTTTACACACCTCATTGTTAATTTTGACACAAAATAGAGTAAAATTAACTCTAAAAATCTTACACTGGCTATAGAGTAAATTTTACACTGATTTTGAGTGGGACCAAATGTTATCTGACAGAGAGTTAAATTCAACTCTTAAAGAGTAAAACTGACACTATGATTTTTACTGTGTAGGTGTAGTGATGTTTCAGTGTAATGATGCCCACAGTGAAATGTCCCAGTGCTGTTATACTAAACATAAACACTCCCGGAACGACACGTGTCCAATCAGATCAGTGGAACGGACCTAACTGTGTAAGGGATAAAGTTAAAATACACACCTAACACACACGTCCGCTCACTGTTAGTATTTTTGTCAAGTTTGTTAAATGTGCACCAGTAAACTCCTCCGTCGCTCTCGCTCACGTTGAGGATGGACACTGTGAACCTGCTGAAGTTCTCGTTCGTCTTCACTCGGCCTTTGAAGGGATCCTCAACTGTCAATTGTCCTTCTTTGTAATAGTACAACACCGACTCCTTTTTGCTGCGGGAGACATTGAAGGATTGTAAAACAGAAAGTATAACAGTATTTTTTACACATTTTTTCCATTATGACATTTTTGCATAAAAGGAAAAAACCCCACACAGCACCCAGCTTACTTCTCATCCTGCTGTCTGTATAAATAAACTCCGTCCTGATCTGAGTTTTGGATGATGCACGTGATGTTGGCTTCTTCTCCAACACGCACAAACAGCGGTACACACCGGCCAGCACCATCTACACACAACATACCATATATAAATACACTACTAACATGGAAATATACAGCACACACACACACACACACACACACACACACACGTGATATTAGGTGTAGAATATGACTAAATATATAAAACATTCCTAAATAAGCAAAAAAAAATCATTACTGATCTGGAACATCATAAACTACTTCTTGTGCTCATAAAATACCAAAATGTTTTGATTCTAGGATTCTTTCTTTTCTTAAAAAAAAAAAAAAAAAATCACAAATATGACCATGGTGTCTGGACGACATCTTTGATTTTTTTTAATCATCAGATCCTCATTTTAAATGATTTTCTTAATTTGAGTGATTAAAGTTTTCTGTCCAATCACTGAAGCACTGCAGTGAAGTAAAAACTGACGAAAATCAAAAGAACACAAACCTCTCCTTAAGACTCCAAAATCATACATCACTCCTGAGGAGATACAATACTCATAAAGAATAAAAACACACTCCTAAATAAAGTATAAAACAATTCTACAGACATCAAATACTTATAAAGAGAAGAACACACACCTGAATATGAGCCGGAGTGGAGGAACACAGCGAGCAGGACGAGTGTGTGTAGTGGAAGATGCTTCATCTCTTCTGCTGTAAAGACGCTCTGTCTCTCTAGAGGCATCTGAGTTACAAAGGAACGTGCATACCCCCCCACACACACATGCACACACACACACACGCGTATGCTGCTGTAATAACCCGGCAGACTACAGTAGCTCACAGTAAAGTAGTTCAGTGTTTTAGATGTTCAGACTCTGATGTGAGCAGCAGTAAAAACTGAGTTTCCTACCTGCAGAGAAAAAACATTCAGCAACAAACAATACACCCTTTATTTTTCATGCGTGTGTACTTAGTTTTACAACCCCGATTCCAAAAAAGTTGGGACAAAGTACAAATTGTAAATAAAAACAGAATGCAATAATTTACAAATCTCAAAAACTGATATTGTATTCACAATAGAACATAGACAACATATCAACTGTCGAAAGTGAGACATTTTGAAATTTCATGCCAAATATTGGCTCATTTGAAATTTCATGACAGCAACACATCTCAAAAAAGTTGGGACGGGGCAATAAGAGGCTGGAAAAGTTAAAGGTACAAAAAAGGAACAGCTGGAGGACCAAATTGCAACTCATTAGGTCAATTGGCAATAGGTCATTAACATGACTGGGTATAAAAAGAGCATCTTGGAGTGGCAGCGGCTCTCAGAAGTAAAGATGGGAAGAGGATCACCAATCCCCCTAATTCTGCGCCGACAAATAGTGGAGCAATATCAGAAAGGAGTTCCACAGTGTAAAATTGCAAAGAGTTTGAACATATCATCATCTACAGTGCATAATATCATCAAAAGATTCAGAGAATCTGGAAGAATCTCTGTGCGTAAGGGTCAAGGCCAGAAAACCATACTGGGTGCCCGTGATCTTCGGGCCCTTAGACGGCACTGCATCACATACAGGCATGCTTCTGTATTGGAAATCACAAAATGGGCTCAGGAATATTTCCAGAGAACATTATCTGTGAACACAATTCACCGTGCCATCCGCCGTTGCCAGCTAAAACTCTATAGTTCAAAGAAGAAGCCGTATCTAAACACGATCCAGAAGCGCAGACGTCTTCTCTGGGCCAAGGCTCATTTAAAATGGACTGTGGCTGGGGGCGTCGTGGCTCAGGTGGATAAGGCGCCATACCATAAATCCAGGGACCCGGGTTCGATTCCGACCCGAGGTCATTTCCCGATCCCTCCCCGTCTCTCTCTCCCGCTCATTTCCTGTCTCTACACTGTCCTATCCAATAAAGGTGAAAAAGCCCAAAAAAATATCTTTAAAAAAAATAAATAAATAAAATGGACTGTGGCAAAGTGGAAAACTGTTCTGTGGTCAGACGAATCAAAATTTGAAGTTCTTTATGGAAATCAGGGACGCCGTGTAATTCGGACTAAAGAGGAGAAGGACGACCCAAGTTGTTATCGGCGCTCAGTTCAGAAGCCTGCATCTCTGATGGTATGGGGTTGCATTAGTGCGTGTGGCATGGGCAGCTTACACATCTGGAAAGACACCATCAATGCTGAAAGGTATATCCAGGTTCTAGAGCAACATATGCTCCCATCCAGACGACGTCTCTTTCAGGGAAGACCTCGCATTTTCCAACATGACAATGCCAAACCACATACTGCATCAATTACAGCATCATGGCTGCGTAGAAGAAGGGTCCGGGTACTGAACTGGCCAGCCTGCAGTCCAGATCTTTCACCCATAGAAAACATTTGGCGCATCATAAAACGGAAGATACGACAAAAAAGACCTAAAACAGCTGAGCAACTAGAATCCTACATTAGACAAGAATGGGTTAACATTCCTCTCCCTAAACTTGAGCAACTTGTCTCCTCAGTCCCCAGACGTTTACAGACTGTTGTAAAGAGAAAAGGGGATGTCTCACAGTGGGAAACATGGCCTTGTCCCAACTTTTTTGAGATGTGTTGTTGTCATGAAATTTAAAATCACCTAATTTTTCTCTTTAAATGATACATTTTCTCAGTTTAAACATTTGATATGTCATTATGTTCTATTCTGAATAAAATATGGAATTTTGAAACTTCCACATCATTGCATTCCGTTTTTATTTACAATTTGTACTTTGTCCCAACTTTTTTGGAATCAGGGTTGTAATATCACACCTGTGTTTATTAAATTCCTCAACACTGTACTGATCCAGAGTCAGTCTCGTGCTACAGATGCTGTTCCTTTCATGAGCAAACAAAAATAAAACAACAAGGTGGAGTGGAGGAGCGTGAAACTGTTCTGGATTACTAGTGCATGTCAAACAATTAGAATATCATGAAAAAGTTTTTTTTTCATCATTCAATTCAAAAAGGTAAACTTTCATATACTCTACATTCATTACACTTAAAGTGAAATATTTCAAACCTTTTTTTGTTATAATTTTGATGATTATGGCTTATTCAAAAAATAAAGAATCCCTGTACCAAGTTTTAAGATATTATTTGCCACATTTTCCAAGTTCTGGTGCAGGAAACCAACCCGACCTCTTTACACTGACTAAACTAAATCAAAATCTATTCTTTATGTAAAATTTAGAAAAATACTTCAAACATCAATCGTCATTTGGCGAGACTCCACCCAGAGAAGGAAGTGACACGCTGTGTTCATTGCCCTGTTGATAGTGAGCGGGGCTTGCTGAGCGATGAACAAGCTTTTTATCTGTAACCTGTTTACTAAAATGGGGCAATGGAGCAGGAACGTCAGTCCAACACAGCAGCAGAGACGCTTTCACATAAAGGCAGCAACAGACACCGTCACATGGTGCGGGTGGAGTCTTGTTCTCGACTCGACTCGAAATTTTCTTTAGTGACTTGGACTGGACTCAGACTTGAACACTGGGGACTCAACACTGGACTCAGACTTGAACACTGGGGACTCAACACTGGACTCAGACTTGAACACTGGGGACTCAACACTGGACTCAGACTTGAACACTGGGGACTCAACACTGGACTCAGACTTGAACACTGGGGACTCAACACTGGACTCAGACTTGAACACTGGGGACTCAACACTGGACTCAGACTTGAACACTGGGGACTCAACACTGGACTCAGACTTGAACACTGGGGACTCAACACTGGACTCAGACTTGAACACTGGGGACTCAACACTGGACTCAGACTTGAACACTGGGGACTCAACACTGGACTCAGACTTGAACACTGGGGACTCAACACTGGACTCAGACTTGAACACTGGGGACTCAACACTGGACTCAGACTTGAACACTGGGGACTCAACACTGGACTCAGACTTGAACACTGGGGACTCAACACTGGACTCAGACTTGAACACTGGGGACTCAACACTGGACTCAGACTTGAACACTGGGGACTCAACACTGGACTCAGACTTGAACACTGGGGACTCAACACTGGACTCAGACTTGAACACTGGGGACTCAACACTGGACTCAGACTTGAACACTGGGGACTCAACACTGGACTCAGACTTGAGGTTTAGTGACTCGACTACAACACTGATCGTCACCACTTCCGTTGTTATTACAGTCACCACCGTGTACACACATTGCTGCAAAGGATGTGAAAATTTGTCCTTAACATCTGTCACACCCATTTCACTAGTTGTTCACTTTGCATCTCTCACTCTTGTGGACTATAAGAAAGGCGTCAGTTTTAGAAATACACTGCATTGGGGGCGTCGTGGCTCAGGTGGATAAGGCGCCATACCATAAATCCAGGGACCCGGGTTCGATTCCGACCCGAGGTCATTTCCCGATCCCTCCCCGTCTCTCTCTCCCACTCATTTCCTGTCTCTACACTGTCCTATCCAATAAAGGTGAAAAAAGCCCAAAAAATATCTTTAAAAAAGAAATACACTGCGCGTCAACACACCCAGTATACGACCTGTAGCTCTGAAACTCCTGTGCAGTTCATTTCCATCTCAAAAGATCAGTTTTGGCAGCAGAGAGACACAAAAATCTGAGGTTTGATTTTTGGACTATTGTGGACGTGAAAACTTCCCCTGACTGTGAAACAGCAGATTCAAAACCTGAGACAAGAACAAGGTCAGAGAGCAGGCAGTGGTCAGGTGATGTGCAAACAGCATAAAGTGGGCTAGACCAAGAGCTAAAGGAGGAAACCAGGGAGTGGAACAAAACCAGAGACTCGGACTAAATATAAGGCTTAATAATGATAACACAAACAGAGTGGATACTTCACAAGGTTGGGTGGGATTACTGAGCGTCCTTTTCTACTGTGGAGTGTGATTGGTGTGTGTGTGTGTGTGCGCGCAAGTGGTGAGGAAATGGCTGTCTCTCAACACACACTACAAGATGCTTCATTTTTCAGAAAAAACAGGATGGGGGGCTTGGCGTTCCAAACTGCATGTGGGAATACACAGCTACAAGGCAGTCACACCTCATTAACATGTTGAACTGTGATGATACCAGTGTGAGACAATTAGCAAGAACATCACTACTGCTGGATTTCAAAAAACGGAAAGTAACTCATGCAGGCAGTGGGGAGAACAACTTCCTGGGCTTTAGAAGAAAGAGCAGTGGTAAGCTGGATACCAGGGCACAGGGATTTGGCGTGTCATCAGACTGGCCTGACTTAAATGACTTGTGCTGGAGAACAGGCACTGAATTAAAATGGACCTTCCACCTTCAACCTGTAGAGGTCACCGATGCACTGGTGGATGACCCATCAATCATGATTCAAGCCAGGTTGCATTATAACAACATTACCTATCTCCTGCTGCCTAAAACATCAAGACAAACCCTTTTGTCCATTCAAAGGGAGCGCAACATGGAGTATTGGTCCAGCCTGAAGCTCCAGGGAAAGCTGGCTAAACTCACCTGTGCAGACCACTCTGTATCACATGCCATATACAACAATAACTCTATCAGCGACGAGATCATCACCTTCTGTGTGAAGGCTCGCTTACAGGTTCTCCCCACCAAATATAATCTCTTTCTGTGGTTCCCTTTTATCCATTCCCCTTTCTGTATATTACACGATCATCCACAACATCTGGAGTCAGTAGCTCACATTATGAACAGTTGTCCATTATATAAAGGACTGTATACTGCCAGACATGACAGACCGGTGGACCTCATTGCTGCCCAGATTCCCCGTACTCCGCAGGAACAGATCTACAAACACTTCTGTAAAGCCACATTGGTTTAACTCATCCACAAACCCTTTCTTAGGAATAGCAAACACACCGGATATAATTTGCTTGTCACATGACACTAAAACAGTCAGACTCTTTGAAGTAGCCTGTGCTTTTGACCTGTTCATGGAGGAATCCTACTGTACAAAAAAACTAAAATACCAGCCTCTAGTATCTGTTATTGAGAGCTATGGTTACAAATGCTTGCTCATTGTGCTTGTCTTTGGGAGTCTAGGCCATGTACGTAGGCTGGTGGTCAGTGGACTTAACATCAGTGGATTAAGTAAAAGAAGTGCCAGACAGCTAGCTAAATACTGCTCCATATCAACAATTATAGGGAGCATGTTCATCTGGAAGAGAAGATGCTTCCTGTATCCCTGAGACTGCATTGCCATAACAGGATGTTTTTGGTCCTGATAGTGTTTGGATTATTCACTATATTTGGTTCCTATTGATATTAACTTGTAATTGTGGAATCAAATAAAGTATATAATGTGTGTGAAAGAGAGGAGGATCCACCTGTTTCCAGTCTGTGAGTTAATTGTTGTGTATCTCTCCCAGATTGAGGCCCAGAACCTGTCTGACTGTCATGAGCAGGGATTAACCCGGGTTGAGACTCGGTTTGAATTGAGAAAAGAAGAATAGAACACTGGTCAGAGACCCCACGCTGCAAAAAAAAAAAAAAAAAACTGAATTTGAGGAGCAAATTACTTAATACTCATGAAATGATCTTGCTGCATGGACAGATATTTTAACTTGATAAGACATCTTAGAATAAGTTGGTTGTAATCTAGAACTTGGTTTAATAATCTCAGAATTGGTGTCTTGTATTCTTAGAATAGGAAATGCTCGATCGTTTCAACTATTTTCAAAATATTTTCACTTGCCAAGATATCATTTTTTGCGGTGTCTATCCAGCCCTGCTCTGTGATATGAAAGCGGTAAAGGTAAGAACGGGCCTCTCGGCCCCCGGACTCCACACACGTCTCGAGTTTACTAAAACACTGGTGATTTGAAGCGCTGCTCCAGAGTCTCATTTGAAACGTGGCTGTCACGTGACCTTTGGAAATGAAGCTTTGTTGCGTCGCTGACACGTCATGCAGGTCTCAAAAACAAGGTCCCGTCCCATAGCAGGTATCCGGTTAATACCTACAGCTCAAACCTATATATGTCTGTAATTTTTTTTTTCAATCTTGTGTATTGTTGTTTGTGAAACACTACTAATGAAAACAATGATGACGCTGTTGTTAGAATGTAAATTATGGCACCTTACGGACTCCACCACTCTTCCCATAGAATAAAAGTCTTTCCTATATGCAAAACTGTTTGCTGCCTGGAGACACCATGGGAACACATCACAGTGTCTGCTGAGTATTAATAAATGGAAAATACACACAAGAAACTCTGATCTCAGGTGGGGGAACATTTCAGCCTCCGCAGTCCCACATAAATATACATGCTGTTTATCCCCACCTTCACACTCTGGGCAACAAATATCTGGCTCTTCCTACCACACCCATTCCACCTCAGTGGATTTGTTTTTTTCAAATGCTGGGACCATCATCTCATCTCGTTATCTGTAGCCGCTTTATCCTGTTCTACAGGGTCGCAGGCGAGCTGGAGCCTATCCCAGCTGACTACGGGCGAAAGGCGGGGTTCACCCTGGACAAGTCGCCAGGTCATCACAGGGCTGACACATACACACAGACAACCATTCACACTCACATTCACACCTATGCTCAATTTAGAGTCACCAGTTAACCTAACCTGCATGTCTTTGGACTGTGGGGGAAACCGGAGCACCCGGAGGAAACCCACGCGGACACGGGGAGAACATGCAAACTCCACACAGAAAGGCCCTCGCAGGCCACGGGGCTCGAACCTGGACCTTCTTGCTGTGAGGTGACAGCGCTAACCACTACACCAATGTGCCGCCCCTGCTGGGACTATAATAAGCAAAAAAAACCAAAAACATTATTATCTTTAATAAAATTAATATTTGTCTCTCATTTGTTTAACTGGGTTCTCTTTATCTACTTTTAGGACTTGTGTGAAAATCTGATGATGTTTTAGGTCATATTTATGCAGCAATATAGAAAATTCTAAAGGGTTCACAAACATAGGCGGTTTTAAATGGGGGCCGGGGGGGGGGGCAGTGCCCCTGTAAAATTGCTCCAGGCCCCTGTTGTGGCCCCTGTGCTGAACAGGTAACAAGATTTATTAATTTTGACGTGCGCTGGCTCAAAGATCGGAACTGACATGACGGAGTGTTCTACACGCACACTGTTACCTGCAGCAGAAAGACCTGCAGCAGCGCGAATTGTAAACTTTGGACGTGAGAGATAACAGCTGCAGCCCTGCAAGGACTAGGCTACTGCAAAGAGGCGAAGATAAGGAAAATTAATCAATTTCGTAACGTCAGTGTTTGCACATATCTGTGTTTTACTGTTGTTGTTCACTACAATAATAAATCCGTTTTATTGCACTTTTCTTAAAAGTGCGTTGCACAGCAATAAGTAGCCTAACTTAATATTTTTGGGAAATGGGTAAAATAACCAACAGTGTTTAACCTTCTTGTAAAACTTTAATGGCCTTTTGATATGTAGAGGCTACATTCCTCTCCGTTTACTTTTTAGTATAGACCTACTGTAGGCTATCATCATGGAAAGGAGCAAGAAGGACATTATGTCCTTTTTTGCCCCTGTTGGCAAAAAGCAACATAGAGAGAGTAAGGAAGACGAAGATTATGAAAGAGGAGAGAGAGCCAGAGGTGGAGAGAGAGCCAGAGGTGGTGGTTGGAGAGGTGGAAAGTGAGGCATCTGAAAGGCAATCTGAGAGTGAGGATGAAGACATTCAGGATCAGATTGAGGGACAGAATGAGGGACAACCCAACGAGTCATTGGGACAACCAGATTCACCATGCATATCAAGTACAGCACCATCAGGTTTGTGATGTTGAACAAATGTATGTGTGTGAGCAGTGTCGGCCTACAATTCATATAGCCTACCCTGAAAGTGTAAAGTCTGAATAATAATTAATAAATATAAAATACAAATAATAGATAATAATAAATTAATAAATGAATAATGATAAGTAAATGTTGTTCTCAGTCGCACTCCCATATTTACTGTATTCATCTTTCTCCAGATATCAGCAAGTGCTTGGACGACACTCCAGTGCAGCCACGTCTGAAGAAAAGGCTCATTGTGTGCAAAAATAGAAATCTTATTTTACAAAAAAGAGAAACATGGTTTTAAGATTTATTGAGCACAATTTATTTTATGTTTAGCACTAGCAGTCCCAGCATTTTTCTGTCTACCTAGAAGACCCACATGGGGCCATTTGGCCCGTCCGCTTTTCCCCAATACACTAATCACTCATTTTGTTATGGTAATGAGGCTGTTAGTGGCAGTGTGTGGGGTGAGGAGGTCACATTTCACACACTTCAGTGGTGAAGTCATGTTGGCTACTTCTGTGTGAATGTGAGAATGAGGAATAAAAACACATTCTATTCTAAAATGTGAACATGTGAATGTCCCATGTGACCATAACGACTCATGTGACTGCAACCAGACAATTGTTTGATGGATAAATACCTCAGTGCACATGGACTATCGCTTCAGTTCCCTCAAGAATTTTGTGGTGAAAGAAGCTCCTCTCCAAGGAACGAAGATGCAGAGATTCAACAGGCATTGTAAGATTTCATTTCTAAGCTGTAAGGTAACTAACAGCCACATTTCCATAACAAAATGAATGACTACAGGGAGGACTTGGGGCCAATTGGCCCTCTTGTGGGTTTTCTAGGTAAAAAGGCCAAATGGCCCCTGTCTGGGACTTCTAGTGTTAGGCTATTGAGACAGAATGTTTTATCTCATTGTATTTATGCTCAATGTATTTTGTTTTGGTTTTAAATAAACTAAACAAAACATTTTGAACACTTAAATATTGCCATGTTTTGCCCATATGTGCCCCCCTGAAAAAACACTGGCCCCACCTCGGCCCCCCGAGTAATTCTGGTCTAGAACCGCCACTGTTCACAAACTTTCAGGCACCACTGTGTGTGTAACAGATGTTGCGTTGTGTTGTTCACCAATCTTTTTATTCTAAAGAAATGAGACAAATACACTGCTGAGGACGGGCTGCAAACATCCAGTGGCATTGGCTAAAAACAGCAGCATAAAGACACGAGTGTTATCATTCATTTACACAATCTTCATCAGCCAGAGCCGTATAATCACTGAACACATGCACCCCAACACACAAGGCTATGATCACGCAAGTTCATGTAGCTTGAAATAAGGAATGAATATGCAAACAAAACAACAAAAGACATAATTATGTCTTCAGAGCGCCAAAGTCAGGACCTACCGCTTACGTTTCCAACCCGAACTGAGAGGCAGCGCCTCGATCCCATAACCATCCGCGCTCTTAAAGGACCAGCGCAGAATTCCACCACCACACACAAGGGCCAGTGGAAAAATAAATAAACCCGTTACATACGCTCAGTATAAGTGTGTGTGCACAGTAAAAAGGTGCAGATAAACATAAAGAGGTGTGTGTTGGACTGTGAGCGCTGCTGCATGGAGGAACCTTTACTGAAGCGTGTTTTGGAACAGATTGTGTTCTCTGTGTTTGGATCGAGGCGGTTCCTTTTCTCAGGATGAAACGCTGACGTCACCCAAACAAACCGAGGCGTCGGCTGTCATCAGTCACGTGGTTTTCGTCTGACACGCCCCCTTCTACTCCACACCTGCTCCGGATCCTCGGCTTCAGACCGTCCGTCTGTCACTCGTCATCAATTACAGTCCGGCAATTATGATGTCACTGCCCATTTAAGGTGCCACATGTCCCCTCAGGGTTCCTCAGGTTCCTCAGGGTTCCTCAGGATGCTGAACGAGGCTTCTGACACAGTGATTATTCTCCACACTAAAGGCTTCGAAGCATTTGTCACGTTGCTCCACTGCGACATCTGGTGGTGAATAAGAATTCCTACACCACCTGTGTCATCCTGAGGATTTTCACATTGCCTGAATATCAGCTGAAGATTGAAGAGTGTATATGGCATTATATTTCCCCTTTATTCACACTGAACCTGTATTCTTTCTGCATCTAAATAAAACTTTCATATCTTGAGCATGCAACAACTCAGAGTTTTCACTGCACAGTTTGTTTGGCTATTCCTAATGTTTAATAGAATTCTGTTAAACTTTAAACCTCAGAATATTAAATTGAAAAGTCCTGCACAAGAATGAATGTGCTTGAGTTCCTGATCTTCTTTTCTCAATTCAAACCGAGTCTCAACCCGGGTTAATCCCTGCTCATGACAGTCAGACAGGTTCTGGGCCTCAATCTGGGAGAGATACACAACAATTAACTCACAGACTGGAAACAGGTGGATCTCTCTCTCTCTCTTTCACTCTCACACACACACACATTCCAACTCACAGACACCAATCACCAATAAAAACATACAAAACAGCTGCATTTGCATATTTGTGCTCCTAAACAACATGCACATCTGTATTGTTGCATAGTCAGGAACTCACCTTACTCCCCACACTCCATCTCTTCAGGAGCTGTAGGAGTTCAGGACCCTGAGGAGAGCAGGAAGGACTGCGGCCGACCCCTCTCACCCCGGACACAAACCGTTTGAATCACTCCCCTCTGGTAGGAGGCTGTGGTCCATCAGAACCAAAACCGCACGCCATAAGACCAGCTTTTTCCCCACTGCAGCTGGACTCAGTCAGGTCCAATCATTTCCTCTCTGAACTGTGATTTTACACATTTCATGCTCATGTCATACATCTTCATTCTGTGAACTTTTATTACACATTCAGGCTCACGCTGTACAGCTTGGTTATTTATTTCTTTATTTAACCCATTGCACATATTCTCTTCTTCTCACACATTCATGTCATGACTCTTCTTCTTCATCTTCATCCTGTGACCTGTTTTTGCACATTCCGGGTCAGACTGTACAGCTTGGACTTCAAAAACAACTCATGTACCTACCCCTTAAATATGTCCACTTTTCAAACTTGTATATTGTAGATTCCTACTTATTTTTATCCTATTTGTATATTGCTACTTTTGTCTATTTTCAAATTATTTTATCTTTGGTGGTTCAAGCACCAACCACCAAAGCAAATTCCTCATATGTGAGAGAGAACGGACTCGCCAATAAATACTCGCCACAGATGATTCTGATTCACAGCACTGGAAACCTGGATTCACAACACCCGAGAACCAACACCTGTGGACCATCACTTGAGGCCCCTCACCGAAGGGCCGTCACCTGAGGACCCTCACCTAAAGACCATCACCTGAGAACCAACACTTGAGAACCAACACCTAAGGACCATCGCCTGAGAACCAACACTTGAGAACCATCACCTGAGGCCCTCCCTCCCTCCCTGCTTCTCTGTGCTCCTACAAAAGTGTGTGATTCACATGGAACCTGTACAGAATGAATAAAGAACTCGTATCTCACCTTGCACTGAGCTGCAGTGGCTCTGAAAACAAAAAACTTCTGTGATTTTAGTTTTGATTCTGCAAAACAAAGTAGATTTAAATCTGAAGCTCCGCCTCTCTGACCAAAACATTCAAACCAGGCAATGATGCAAAGGAAGCCTCTTCTGAGCCAATGCCAAAATAAAAGTTTCCAGCCATAAAGCAGCTGTAGATGTTTGAAAGGCAGGTAGTGAGCAGTAAAATTCTGATCAGTGGATAAACACAGTGCTCATCAGTGCAGTGTGTGAGCTGGTGAATAAGTGTGTGAGCGTTTCTCTTCTCTTTAATGGTCAGATTGAGGAAATGTGGAAACCAGTGTGCTGTTGAGAAGAAACACAGATGATCAGAAACTTTAAAACTGCTAAGAATTTATGAGTTTGTTTATTATTTGTTTATTATTTGTTTATTATCCACTGACTGTTTTCTGACTCTATAAATGTATAGCAGGCAAATAATTGAACAAAACCTGTGTGTTTCATCGTATCGCTGTGAACTTGTGTGTGTTTGTCTGCATTAATATTCTGGGGTTTTAGTTTTCTGTCTCTTGTCTTGAAACAAATGAACACTGTTCAAATACTCAGTGTTTCTATGGTTACGGCGAAACGTGGTTGTGTGATCCATTTTGACATTTTATAGACCACTGACTCAGTTCTCTTTCTCACATCTTTATTTATATATTTCGTTAACAATCAACGCACAACACAAAACCAACACTCACACAAACAGTCTGTAAAAAGAGTAAAACATCGAGCAGATGTTTAGTGGCGTTACTTTTTGCTACAGAACGAGCTCTAAATTTTATTAAAGTGCAATAAGATTTGAAAGTCACTCAGACAAGAGTATGCTGCGTATATTTTTTCAAACCAGTGTATTTATTTACAAAGAAGGTTTTTCAGCATTAAAATGGTCTCTGAGCCCATTTCTGGAGCGGTTTTAATGAAGGAATTGTATTTCTCTGATGTTTTTACTGCAGGAGTTAAGTTACTTTAATTAAGTGAGAAATAAGTTTATCTGGAATATTCCCAAAGGTTCCTGTTGAAACACAGATGTTTTCCCTCATGGTGATGTTTTAATATTTTGCACATGTAACAAAACACATTCAGTTCAAACCGAGTCTGAGGTCCATTTTGAAGTGATCATCCCTTAAAGTTACAGATTTTATCGTGTACGGCTCAAAACGCTCTTCATTCAGTGAAGGATTTTTGTCATTACTTCACTTTGGAAAAGTGATTAGCATGGTCGCCTCACAGCAAGAAGGTTCCAGGTTCAAACCCAGCAGCCGGCGAGGGCCTTTCTGGGTGGAGTTTGCATGTTCTCACTGTGTCTGCGTGGGTTTCCTCCGGCTGAAGTGTGCATGTGATGAATAAAGGTTTCTTCTTCTAGAAAAGCACCACATGTAGCTGCCAGAGGAAGTAGGAAGTGCCCTGTGGAGGCCTCATCACTGCAGAACGTTCCCTCAGCTCACTGTAATACCCTACATGTCCAGCAGGGGGCTCAGTCACTGGAGTTCGAGGTCAGGTAGCGGAACTACATGACTGACCTGCCTGAAGCACTTTATTAACGTTACAACTCTCATGAAAGTTGTCACGTTCTGATTCACTGTTCCTGTTGGTTCTGTATTTTCTCGATGTCTTTGTCTTTCACTGAGTTTTGGGTTTGGGATTAAACTTTGGCCTTCGGTTTATCTTAGCCCTAATCATACTCACTCACACACACACCAACTCACTATTCAGTCAGCCTTCATAACCATGAAATGCTCCACAAGTGAAGGCCAAAGTTTAATCCAAAACTCAATGAAAGATTAGATTAGATTAGATCAATAAAGTTCTATCTAATCTTTCACTGAGTTTTGGGTTTGGGATTAAACTTTGGCCTTCACTTGTGGAGCATTTTATGGTTATGAAGGCTGACTGAATACTGAGTTGGTGTGTGTGAGTGAGTGTGATTAGGGCTAAGATAAACCTTGACAGGCAAATATAAAAATAAATAAAGTATTGTGTCCCACTTCACTGATCCTGAGCCTGGGAGTCGGGGACAGACGATTTTAAAGAACACGGTGGAAAATAAATCTGTTCATCTAAATTAACCCTAAGACTTGTTGATTCTCTGATGATTTAGTTCTGCACAGCTAACAGCGGAGCTCCATACTTAAGAGAATATGGTAAAGCATCAACCTGATTTTTGATGGCTTTTGCAACCATACAAATGATGTCCATGTCCCACCACAGGGAACCCAACCCTAAGTGCAAGGCAACGTATCTCATAAACACTTAACCACAGGACAATGACGTGTATCTTTATTCACAAGGCACCGTGTCTTCACATTGTTTGATTTTTTTTACCTGAATGATTTCTGACTCTACACATTCATGTAAACATAATTATTGTCGAGTTCAACAGTGATTCTGATCATCTTTCCTTAGTTGTAGATATTCTAAACCTGCTGCAGATCGATATTGATATCAATTAGTTCTTATGTGCGATGATATTCCATCATAACGCTACTGTAGTGGTGTAAAGTGAAAGTGCTGGTTCACTGCAGTCCACCAGGCGCCCAGCAGAGTCACACCATAATAAATGTGGGGGTGTTGTTTCTGGCTCATGGCATGTAGCGTCAAAGAAAGGAATAAATATGTATAGCAACTGTGATGCATCTCTCATTATTGGTCTCACTGTCACAAGACAATGCATATATGTTATTTACCAGCTGGGAGGTCCGTATCGTGAAATACCGTGAATACCGTGACCGAGGTCTTGAAAGTACTGAGCGAGGCCCTCTGGGCCGAGGTCACGGTATTTCACCATACGGACCGACCTTAAGCTGGTAAATAATATATTTATTTTTTTCTTTACCAAATTCTAACAGAAAACGAGAGCGCCCAAAAGGGAAAACTGAGCCGAGCCGCCATTTTGAATCCTCATTCACAGCTGTAATGCAAATGGCTTCCTCCTCAGTATACAAGTGCACTTCCATGGCAGGAAAAAAAACTACATTTTGCCGCCTATGTCATCCCCTATTTATACAAAATTGAGTCATTCAGGATTCAGCCATGTTTTTGCTCGGCATTAGCAACAGTTAGAGGTTTTAGCTTTCTCCTGAAATGTTTTATTTTATTTCTTCTTCCTCAGGGGAGTAAAACTCGCTTTCGCTGTGAACACTGTCGTTATCGCTATCCATGCTGTAAAATTAATGCTATTCTCCAGAGAAATGCTGGCAAAAATTTACAAGATTTTTGATAATCTTATAAATAAATCTTATTTTAAAAAAAGATAAATGTTGACAAAAATTGCTACTATGTTTGTTGTTGTGAATGAGCGAGTCGCCAGAGGTCCGTATCTGGGGTCCGTAACTGGGGTCCGTATCGTAGGATACGGACCTGCTCGCCAGCCAATCAGAGCACAGGATTTGATGGAAACCGGACCGCGAAAAAATAAAATGATTTATTCGACACAATTTGATGGTTCATATACTATAATATTATTTTATTCAAGTTGATTTTGTGCCCTTGTAAATATTTTACTGATAAACTCATCAGGAGCTCCGCTTTTAGGCAGTGATTATATATGTATATATATATATATATATATATATATATATATATATATATATATATATATATATATATATATATATAGTAGCTAACAAGTAATGGAAGTCTGTCTCACCCTAAATCTTGTATAATGATTACACTGAGTAGAGAGAGTCTGCAAAACCATCATGTTTAAAGTGTTTTTCTAGTCTTTATCACAATGTAATTAATTAATTAAACAAACAAACAAACAAACATGCCGGGATGTGCCACTGCACAAAATACCCCAGAATCCACAGATGGTTTTGCTCGGATAATTCAAACTATGACCCAGACAGGACGAAATCCATGTTGGGTCTCTCTGATCTCGGCATTGTCAAAATAATCTCCAGATATGATCCAGATTATTGTTATAATTTAAAAAGATCTCTCTGGATTCTTGGGGTTTTGGCACAGTGAAAAGGAAAATAATCAAATGGTGGAGTATTTTATAATTATTTATTAAATAATTATATTTATGAACTAAATCATTAGCTCTCCTATGATGAATTAAATTTCGTTGTACATTTGTGCAGTGACAATAACGGCATTCTATTCAATCCTATTCTATTCTATTTTAAAGAATGATGTGTTGTACATTTTATCTGTTAATAGTTAAATTTAATGTTGTGAAGTTTGTCAGAACAAGTTAGTTCTTGTTATCACTCATATTGCAGCCGTGTGTCATGTTGCGACTGTATTTTTAAATTTATCTGTGAAGGTTCTTAGTCATCCAGGTTCTCGTGAACCGTAGGTGCTAAAGAAGACAACTGGACTTGCTTGAAATTCTTGAAGACGTTTCACTTCTCATCTGAAAGGTTTCTTAAAGGACCCATGGCATGGTGGTTTGTTGATGCTTTAAACGGGCTCGTGGAGGTTTCCGGATGTTATATCCGCAGCCTTTCTCGAAATGAACCCTCGGCACGTAGATATAGCCTCCTGGGAGAAAGCCCCATTTCAGCCCTTTTCCCAGTGCGTCGTTTTGCTAATGAGAAGCATGGAGGCGGGGAAGGGTAGAGGGTGGGGGCGGGCCATGGGGGGAGGGGGAGGGGCTTGACCAAGCTGCGGGCATGCTACCTGTGTGTGAACAGTAGCAATGGCAGGTCAAGCAACAGTCCAAGCTTTCACTTTTGACCTGGAGTCCGACTTCACAAGTCTAAATAAGGGAGTGGGAAAATGCGTGTACAACACTAGTAGTATAGTATAGTAGTATAGTGTTTGCGTGCACACACATACTCGCTGCTATCAGCGCCTGTAGCCACGCTGCTAAGACAAAACCCTGTTCTCCCTCGGACTCCTTTCGTAAACTCAACGTGACACAGAGAACAGAGAGTGAGAGTGTTCGGAGTGGTAGTTTATGAACGTATAATACCCTAGGCTTGAACACGCACTCCATAACCAAAGAGGATAGAAGCAGCAACTACAGCAACATATCGCTTATCCAACAGAAGACATGCATTGCGGAGCAATAGTCAAACATAAGCTCATAAGTTACAGTCAATTTCCAGACTAAACTCAGTTTAACAGAGCATGCTGCATGCTTTTTGGTTTTGTAGCGCAGAGTACCTGGCTAACTGCAGGAAGCGGTTAGCTGCACAGCCCATGTAGCCATTGCAAGGCTAACGCACCGATTTTAAAACATGGCAAAACGACTTAACAGTTCTACACTTACTTGTTCGGTGTTTGTGGCTGATGCGGCAGGGATGCTTGGTACGGACCCAGGCTTCAGTGACAGTTGATGTGCAAAACCTGCCCTGTACTGTCCCAAGTTGTGGAAACATTCCTCAGGAAAATGCTTCCAACAAACATACACCGTCTTAGGTAGACTCGACGGCGTATTATTGGAGTAAATAAAATTAAGCCACTGCGTCTTCAGGGGCTCTCCCGTCGGCAGTAAAAACAGACTCCTTTCTGTGTTGTCACATCCATGTACAGCGCAATTTCCATGTTTCGCTCGCTTAGGTGGTGCCATGTTGTTGTGTCCTCTATGGTCTCCTCACTACAAAATTGAAGTGACGTATCTATGGTGGCAACTTTTGAGCTGGGCGGGCAATCCATACAGTGGGTGGGAATCCAGAGGGGGGGCGTGGGGATCATCTCCCTTGCTGATGTAGTAAAGGGAAGAGCCTATCAACGCGCCATTTTGACGCGCCATTCTCAAATGTTGACAAAGGCTGGGCATAGTTTGGTTTACACATTATGACATTTCTAGCCACTGGGGTGACTTAAGAAGGTCAGAGGAACTCATTTTAACATTAAAAAACCTCAGAAAGTGAAAATTTCATGCCATGGGACCTTTAAGCTCTGTCTGACTAGTGGGGAGTTCCAGGTATTTTGGACTGCAGCGTGCACATCAAACAAGACAGAAACCTTAGCATCGAGGTCTACCGTCAACACAGGAGAGCCAGTTCCTCAGGCCAGGACTCTGCAGTCTGTCTTCATCTCAATAACAAAGGACACTCGTTTCAGGACTGCAATGTAGGCATTCTAGCCAGAGAAGACGAGTGGTTTGAAAGAGGAGTAAAAGAAGCCGTCTTCATCAACCTGGAATGACCATCACTGAACAGAGGAGGTGGTCTGAGACAAAACTTATCAGCCACCTACAATGCAGTCCTTGGCACACGTCCCAGAAAACTGAATACACATCCAGACCAAGACTCAGCTGACTTCAATGACTCGCATGATGGCAGAGAGAGAGACAACAACCCACGGATCACCCTAATGACCCTCTAGGCTGCTAACACCGTTCACACCCGGACCCCAGTGACCCCAACACCTACAGGGTGACTGAGGCCCTGTCCACACAGCAACGGATTCAGGTGAATCTGATAAAATTGTTTATCGTTTCGGCCTGGCGTCTGATAAAATTGTTTATTGTTTCGGCCTGGCGTCCACACGGCACCGGCGTTTTGGGTGCCCCAAAACGAAATCTTTTGAGAACGGGTTCCAGAGTGGAAAAATCTGGCAACGGCGCCATTGCGAAGTCGTCTGGATGAGTAGAACGGATTTGTTTACGATGACGTCACAACCACATGTGCTTCACGCCGGGTAGAAGTGTAACGAACTCGATGCGAGTTGTCAACAAATCCTATAACTTGGTTCATGAAACGCGCTTACAAAATATTTTCACTGTGAATATTTATTGTGTAATGGTGCAAAGTGAGAGAGAGAGAAAGAGAGAGAGAGAGAGAGAGAGAGAGAATAGCCCTTAGGGCAGAGTCAATCCCGCCAGCAAAAATAGGGAAAAAAAAAAGGAGCGATCTCACCTCTTCACAAAGTAATCCATCAACGTGTAGCATTCAATTTATTCCGGATCATTAAAGAATTCTGGAGGATATCAGAATGTTGGCGGCTTCCATCTACCCCCGTTCATCCCTCTTTCCGCGTCTCCATTCAAAAAACGAGCACGTGATTTAAAGGGACCATAGGATAGGGAGTGAGAGGTTGTTTTTTTTTTAAATTGAATCAAACACACATTATACAAAGGGTACAAGAAAATAAAACAGTATTGTTATAATTACGCCAGGGGATATATTAAAAAAAAGCCTATACAGATAAAAGAGTAATCATAAAAAGACATACAATACAAAAATAGTTTCCGTTCTAACAGCCTTTTCATTAGTGCTGGTAGAAATTGCAGATCTATAATGTTTCACATCTATACCAAATTCAATTAAGTTAGGTTTTTTGTTTTGAAATTTAAATTTATGAATGTAGTATTTGCATAAAAATAACAAAAGATTAATCAAATAATATTGAGAGCCCACATACTCCTTTTCATGAAAACCAAACAAGACATTTTCCCACTTTAATGCAAAGTCTGAATGAATGGAGTCTATGATGACACGAGCAAGCTTACTCCACAAAAGTTTTGAATAAGGGCAAAGCCAAAATAAATGAGTGATAGTTTCTCTTTCAGCCCCACAAAAAGAACAATTTATATTAATATCTTTTTTGAATTTCTGTAAATAAAAATTTGTTGGATAAAATCTATGTAGCAACTTAAAGGATATTATTTTCTTTAACTTTGTTGGTTATAGGGAGTGAGAAAGTGTGTGCGTGTGACAGTGACAGGGATAGTCACTGTGCGCATGCGCAGTTATGCGCATGCGTCTACTTCTATTGTTCTGGTGTCTCCGATGGGACCGTCTTACAGCGCACGTAGAGGTGTGGCATGTGTATTGCATCGTTTTCAGCAAGCGTTGCGTTGCCATATGTACCTGATATTTTACTGATCCGTTGCCCATGTGGACGCGATATTTAAAAAAAAAAATCTCGTTGCCGTTGTCGTGTGGACGTAGCCTGAGAGGGTCAACAACCCATGTGACCTCAACGACTCTCCTTAGGGTTGCTTTTGCTCCAGTAGAGGAAAAACATCTGGAACTCCACACTAGTCAGACAGAACTGAAGAAGCCTTTCGGATGAGAGGTGAAACGTCTTCAAGAATTTTTAAATTGTATTCACATTCGCAAACTCAGCAGAGAAGCGTAGTTCTCAGGTGTCTCCTGTTTCGACATGTTAGCTGAAGTGCATTTTAGACAGCACTCAATAAAAACAACAGTGAACACGTCGAGAAAAATAATAAAAAATCAACAGAAACACTTAGTGCTCAGGATCAGGATGGAACATTAGAGTTTGGAACTGTGACTAATAAACTACTTTTGTAGAAAGTGAAACTGTCGTGATGATTATGCTCTGCTTTCCTGAATTGGAAGTCACCATCATATGGTTAGATGTTTAGTGTGATTAAGAATCTGACATTACACTGTGATCATCTCTTCAGAATCGACTGGTTTCTTATAAACAGGTTCACTCAGGTCTGAAAAACAAATAACAAGAAGATAAAACTTTACAAAACCATTTTTATAGTGCAATAATATTCTACAGAATAATCATACAATAATACAACATACAGCAAATATAATATCATATATAATATAATTAACACAAAGTAATAAGAGTGCTTTAGAAATAATATTGTATAGGTGTTGTTAGTATTATTACACACATTATAAATGATTTATGTGTATAAATGTGTAATATTACTACAGTATAGTGTAAGTAGTTGCCATTTATTATTATTATTATTATTATTATTATTATTACTGTAGTGGATGATGAAATGATATATTTTCTAGTTAATATTTCATCTCCACCTCAATATCAACATTTAGTACAACGTTATTTAAAAAAAACACCATTATGTGACATTTACACTCGAATATTAATACATATAATACAGTACACTGTTTTATGTTAATTTTTTTTTTAGACTTCCTGCAAAACAGGACGCAGATGAGAGATGTTATCTGGATATAAAAATAACATAAAAACGCAGCCACAGGAGAATTATCAGATCAAATCCATGAAGCTGAACAGTCAACCTCAGGGGTCACGGGTCGCCACAGATATTTTAAACATCTATTCTTACTTGACATCAATTTATTTAAAATCAGCTTCCTTCTGATTATTAAGCACAGAGAGGACTCTCTCTTTCTTTAAATAAACCAGAGCAAAGCTCAGGAAATCCCGCTTCGTATCTAATCAGTCATTCCTGAGGCTAATATTACAGTAAACACACTAAACACTAGCTGGTATGATATTAAACAGGCCGACTGGTACACAGTATGACCGTAAACAGGCTAAAGCCTTATATAGCATTATACTAAACGCTAACTAGCATAATAGAACCCACACCAAATAAGTAATTAGCATTATATCAAAATACATTAAAATGCTAAGTAGCATTATATCACTAGACCAAAATACTATCTTTTTATTTAACTTGTTTGTTTGTTTTGGACACAGCAGCATCAGCTTTGCTAACATTTCAGATCTGAACACAGACTAGCAGAATAAGATAACACAAGCTCATGAGGTAAACCTGGAACAGTCCAGACTGAATTTTCTGGTCTGCTAGCTTGCTAGTTAGCATGCTAATCAGCTTGTATTAATATAAGTTAATAGCGTACATTATTATTACTACAAGTGTTTTTTTTTTTTTTTAAGTTAGCAGAAACTTAGTGACCAGATTTTAGCATGCCAGCGTGTAGCTATGTTGCTGTACACAGCTAATAACACAATTTGGCTATTTAGTGCTTTAAACATGCTAATTCATTGTCTGTTACAGCATTACTGCTCATATTTATATCCAGCTGTTATATATTTACTTCATTAGCATGGACTTGTGCTTGTTTTATTCGCACCAAATCCCTTTATAGTTTAATTCAAATTCTTTAATGCAAATTTTTAAAGAAAAAAGGAAGCTACAGATTATGTTCCGTACTGACGAGGTGACTGGTTTTGTGTCATGACAGATGAAATTATGTTGATGGGGCCCCACAGGGATTTAATAAAGATGTTAACACACAAACTGGCATTTTAGCAAACATGGCAACCCACAAGCTCCCATTACAGAACACGTGGCAGCCCGTGCGGGTCATGCTGTGTATTATTAACCCGTGATGAGGAAGCAATGTAATATGGTTAAACATGATCGCCTCCTAGTTTAAACTCTGTGTGTGTGTGTGTGTGTGTGTAATGTGCTTTCTAATATTATTCTAACATTAGGATCATGAACAATACCTTGTTCCTCTTCATCAAAAGCGGGTTGTGTGGGAATGGGGCCTGAAAAAAAGAAAGAAAAAAAGGATATGACACCATTCCTTTGTCAATGTGCAATCTGTAATAGGATGCCATAACGTCTGTTCGGGATTAGTCCATGACTGAAGAAAATTTCCCAATCTGATGAATAGAAAGTCCAGGATTGTAAAGCTTGAAAAAGAGAGAAAGTGAAAGAAAGAGAGAAAAAGGAAAGACATGGAGGGTTTTTTGTGTGTGAAATGTTGGTATTTTCTCATGAGCTATTTGCCAAACAGAGTACTGAGTTATTCAGGGCTAAGCAGCAGAAGAGAGAGGAAAGAAAAAGAGCAAAATTTTCCCACAGGAATATTAGTGTCCGTTCCCTGGGAACTGTAAAGTCACCGAATAAACCCAGCACCAGATCACATCTTCACCATAAACACACCAAATCTGATGAGTGAACGTACCCAGAATGGGGAAAGCCGATGGCCTTCTTATCTCTGAGAAAAAACACAATCATGTCGAATTATTAGACGTTTCTCATGGTGAACTTGAACAGATAATCGCACACTCAAGATCAAGTCTCGACTCGTTTAGTGTTTCCAGTGGAATGAATGTTATCATCAGCATGACAGTGATGTTTTCCAAACTGCAGATGGGATTCGTCACTGCTGTTGTATTTTTGTTCTAAAGCTCCCTTTGGTTCCATGAACATCAGTGAGGTGATTATGATCAACAGTTAATGAAGGACGAGGGGTGTTTCCTTAAATTAATCAACTTCAAATCAAATTTAAAAGGCAAAGATTAAAATGAATCAATATAACAATCATAAATTTATTTTAACTGATTATAAATTGATCGCTTTCCAAAAAAAAAGACAAAGAACTTATGTGCAAAAATAATTCACATTTTTCTCATCATCTGTAGCCGCTTTATCCTTCTACAGGGTCGCAGGCGAGCTGGATCCTATCCCAGCTGACTACGGGCGAAAGGCGGGGTACACCCTGGACAAGTTGCCAGGTCATCACAGGGCTGACACATAGACACAGACAACCATTCACACCTACGGTCAATTTAGAGTCACCAGTTAACCTAACCTGCATGTCTTTGGGGGAAACCGGAGCACACCCACACGGGGAGAACATGCAAACTCTGCACAGAAAGGCCCTCGCCGGCCCCGGGGCTCGAACCCAGGACCTTCTTGCTGTGAGGCGACAGCACTAACCACTACACCACCATGCCACCCTAATTCACATTTTTAAACTGTGTAAATATTTTAATAGGCAAGCAGGTCAGTCACAAGCATATCGAATGCAGGCAACGAAATCATGCCATAGTATCATATTGGATTATACCATATTGGGTGTTGTGGCTCAGGTGGATAAGGTGCCATGCCATAAATCCGGGGACCTGGGTTCAATTCTGACCTGAGGTCATTTCCTGATCCCTCCCTATCTCTACACTGTCCTATCCAATAAAGGCCCAAAAAGACATATATCACTGGTATTTTCCATCCGGGACATGGAGAACCAAAACCGGGACATAAATCTCTATCTGTCACTCGAGAGGAAATCGATGAATTGTTTTGAGAAATTTGGGGACTTTTTGTTTGTGAATGTGTCGATATAATAAAAAGAAAATCACACGTTGGATTGAAGATATGAAGTTTATCTTCTCGTATTGAAAAACTCACATTTTTCATACGAAATACATAGCGGATCTGAGTGACAGATTTAACAGTTATTCCATGAAATCGAGTCGTACATGAGCTGATAGTTGACGAGTCGCGTAGCACCGAGTTGTCTGTAATCCATGTACAACAAGATTGAGTGGAATAACTGTTTTATTCTGTCCACATTCACTGGATTTGGAAAAACAGAACATTTTTATTTTTATTTTTGGCAAATTTGAAAAATAAAAACTTTATCCAAAACATCCGACAAAATCATTTTCACTTAGAATGTAAACAAACCGGCGAAATGACAGGAGCAATTTGTGGAAAATGCGATAATAATAATTCATGAAATATAATAAAAGATATGTTCTTACCGTCAAATACTTTCATTCCATATTTTGTTGCTTTTTTTTTGTATTTTTTCGGGTTTTGTTTTCAAGTAGAGTTTTTATTTCGTCTTTGGTTGGTTCAGCAACATGCGCCGCCATTTTGTTTTTCTCTACTCACGGTATATGAGCTGATATCCTAGTAGTAGAGTAGCCAATCAGAGCGTGCGATTGCACATATCTAGTGAATGTGGAGAGAATAAAAGCCGATATTTCACTCCGATGACATTGAACTTTTCCCACTGACTAGGTTCAAAATTAAAATTCTTTTGATTAACTTGTATTTTTTTGTGGATGTGTCCATATAATATAAAGAACATTACACAGTGATGGATAGATATGAAGTTTATCTTCTCCTGTTGAAAAATATATCACTCATTCACTTCACTCACTTGTGCTATATGTTCACCACTCAAAGACAAATTTCATATCTTCACACCACCATGTAATATCTTCTATATAGCAGATATCAGTGGAGGAGGAAACTACGTTCATATCATGCAACGTTAATCACATTCTCCAGCAGCGCAAACTGACGTTAAATGGAGAGAGAGAGAGAGAGAGAGAGAGAGCATCAGTGGTATCATTAAATATCAGACTATTGCCTGATGAATTGTGAAAAATTGTACAAATGCTATGGCTAAACCGTAGCGATTGACTCCTCTGCTAGTGATATTATGATTATTATATATTTTTGAACTGTACACACTTATGTATGCTTGAATTCTTATATTTATTCTTTATTGTAAAATCCTTGATACACACACACACACACACACACACACACACACACACACACCAGTGAGCACATCTCAATAATGTATAAATGCACCATAAAAGTGTTTAACTGCAGCCATTGTTCTGTCCATCGATACTCTAAACCTCGTACGTTATGTCGCTTAGCAAACAGAGATCAGTGTTCACAGATGATTTTGTTCCATGGAGGAAGAAATGTGATCTTAAACGGTTAAAGGGGGATTTACACCACTTTACACTATACCTAAGAACAGCCTTATTGGTAATAAAATCACTTTAACACATGCCCTCTTGTGGTTTATCGTATTTTCTGTGTGGACAACAATTTGTTTTTCACCACTGTGGAACTCGACAAAGGAACCTCATAGGAACACGTGCAATCCCATTATTTAATGCCAGGCCACAACTTCACAAAAACAAATCCCAGCTTTCATTCTCGACCAAACAGCTGAGTATGTGATCCAGAGGGTTTTTTTTTTTTTAAGTGAGCATGTCTAAACCAGCCTGATCTCTGCCTGCCAGGGCTGTAGGGTTAGATTTCCTTTAGAGATTATAACCATGTTACGAATCCTTTGTTCTTTTTGGACGCCATTTCATGACTTTGTTCCTCTTGGATCGTATTTAGAGTTTCTGTTTGTTTGGATTGTAGATCTTTATTCATTCATTCACACTGTTCAAACATCTGCACATCTGCACATTATTCAGCCTTCATACGCTCCTGTGTTTACCTCTCTATTATGCTTTCTCTTTTTGTAACGCGGATTTCAGTGTTTATAAGGACACAGGCTCAAGAGACACTGGAATGTGGACAGTCTATCACACGTGGCTCATGCTGCAGGTTAATATCCAACAGAATTTTAGAGTAAAACCCTTAACAGTCATTTGGGAGTCGACACCATGCAGTTACCTAGTGTAGAGTCCAGCAGCTCCTGAACATTCCTGTGTTCAACCACGTTGCAGGTCATTACTCTGATCTGATCATTAATCCGGGTTGCCAGGTTTCAGGAAGATGTTTTTTTTTGCTTTATCTCAGCCTTTGCATTGTGAAATGAGGCCACTGTGGTGCACACGCATTTCTAACGTACAGACATTATCCACTCCATAGTCATTCTCAATCTCTACAATATATTTTACAATAGCGATGGTTCTGTATGTCATACACACACCTTTATGCCAAACCTGTCACTGACTCTCCTGCCCTCTGCTCCGCCCCCCAGCGGTGTGATTCCTGCCCCAATGGGCTTCTATTAGGACTTGTTGCAGTTGCCATGTTTGACCACTAGGTGCAATAATAATAATAATAATAATAATAATAACTGGAATAATAACTGGAAAGGGCCTGGACTAGATGGTGTACAGGGCTACTGGCTGAAGTATTTCACTACGCTTCACAGCTGCTTTGCGGTGCAACTGAATGAGATCTTAGAGTTGGGCCGGATTCCGCAGTGGATGAATAAAGGAAGAACAATACTATGCATGAAGGATCCCCTACTCGGTAACGCCGTCGAGAATTATCGACCAATAACGTGTCTCCCTCTCATGTGGAAGTTGCTAAGTGGTATGCTTTCTGAGAAAATCTATGACCATCTCGAGGCAGAAGATCTCCTCCCTGAAGAACAGAAGGGATGCCGTACACTGTAAATGCAAATATTCAAATTAATTAGAAATGATTAGTGAATCAAACTTAGAAATCATCAACCTGTTGTCAACACTAATATTAAATAAATAACTGCTAATTTCAAGTTGGAGAACACGCTTAACTTAGTGTACTCCACTTCAGTTAAATTAGAAAATATAATTTATTGTCCCAGAGTCCTTTGGGCGTTGTGTTTAGACATGTGCAGACCTGCCCCATCTACGCACGGTCTTTTCAGCACATGCACCAGGATTAACAAAAGTGGAACATGTTTCCAGAGCCTTAAATGATGCGTTGTTTAGCATTTAAAATAAATGTTAATTGCAAAGTAAATCCAATGTGTTCACCATTCATTTTGTTTGGGGGCTCATTACCTTGTATTGTGTGTTTGTTTGTTTTTTTTATTAAATTAGCATGTGTCCTATTGTCTTTCGCAAAACTCTTTGGTCAAGAAAATTACAGTTAAATTGGCCTCAATATGAAGGATGAGTAAAACTAGAGAATTAAGCTTTCACAATTCATGAATATTAAGTTAAATTTATGAAAAAAGATATCTGAAAGCCATTGATTTGAGTACTGTAAACTTAAAATAAATAAGTTAATGTAATCAAAATTATATAAGATGAGTACTGCAAACTCACAATAAATAAGTTAATGTAATCAAACTAATCTAAGTTAATTTGAGTACTGCAAACTCACAAAAAATAAGTTAACCCAATCTAATTTATCCAAATCAACATAAATGACTTTTTTTGAGGCAACGACTTTGCATATTTTTTTTAAGTAAAGTCAACTTATTATATTTTACAGTGTAAGGGCTCACGAGGTACAAAGGACCATCTTCTCAAAGACAAAATGATAATGCGGAACTGCAAGAGGAGAAAAATAAACCTAGCAATGGCATGGATAGATTATAAGAAAGCCTATGACTTGGTACCACATTCGTGGATTCGAGAAACGTTGCAAATGACAGGAGTAGCTCCTAACATTCAGCGACTAGTACATGCGAGCATGGCCAACTGGCAGACGACTCTAATGTCAAATGGGCAAAGGCTTGGAGATATTAACATCCAATGTGGTATCTTTCAGGGTGACAGTCTATCTCCCCTGCTGTTTGTCATATGCCTCATACCGCTATCGGTAATACTACGAGAAGCCAAAGGCAAATATCAAATCGGAAAGCAGAGAGAGACCATAAACCATCTCCTATACATGGACAACCTGAAATTGTATGGAAAGGACAAAAGTGAGATAGACTTCCTGATAAATACTGTACGAATTTTCAGCGATGACATTTGCAAGGAGTTTGGGTTGAAGAAGTGCGGCGTGATTGTCATGAAGAGAGGGAAAGTGGTGAAATATGAGGGAGTTGACTCACCGGATGGGCGTAGAATGAAGTCAGTCGAAGAAGATGGCTACAAGTACTTGGGAATTCTTGAGTACAGTGAGATATTCCATTCAGAAACGAAAGCCAGGCTGAAAAGTGAGTACGGACGCAGAGTAAAGAAAGTTCTCAAGTCCAAACTTAATGGGAAGAATGCGATCATGGCAATCAACACGTGGGCTGTGTTGGTTTTGCGATATGGAGCCGGTGTTATAAACTGGACGAAAGCAGAACTAGAAAGCATGGATAGGAAGACT
This sequence comes from Neoarius graeffei, assembly GCF_027579695.1. Lineage (NCBI taxonomy): Eukaryota > Metazoa > Chordata > Actinopteri > Siluriformes > Ariidae > Neoarius > Neoarius graeffei. The sequence continues at coordinate 1,510,260 of NC_083572.1, read as the reverse complement.
CGAAAGCAGATGACAATGTATGGGATGGTGCATCCTCGTGCAGATGTGGATCGCTTGTACCTTCCTAGAGAGAAAGGGGGGCGTGGACTCAAAAGTGTTGAGGACTGTGTCCGGTTTGAAGAAACAGGTCTCGCAAACTATGTTCAATCCAGTACGCGTCCGCTGTTGGTTGCAGTTGTAAACAAAGGACGCCCCATCAAAGAGAAGGCTCAGACTCTGAAACAACTAAAAGAGAACAAAAGCTCAGAACGAATGAAAAGTTGGAAGAGCAAGCCCTTGCATGGGCAGTTTCTGCGCCAAACGGAGGAAATAATGGATGATGCCTCCTGGACCTGGCTTAGGAAAGGAGACCTCAAGAAGGAGACTGAGGGGATGATCACAGCTGCGCAAGATCAAGCATTAAGAACCAATGCGATAAAAGCAAAGATAGAAAAACAAAACCTGTCCCCACTCTGCAGAATGTGCGGGGAAAAAGATGAGACGATAGGGCATCTAATCAGCGAATGCAGCAAGCTGCCTCAGACCGAATACAAACATCGGCATAATAGCGTAGCCAGAATCATCCATTGGGATATCGCCCGGTCCCATGGCTTTGAGGTATCTGAGAAATGGTATGAGCACAAGCCTAGACAGGTAGAGGAGAACGATGAAGTAAAATTACTCTGGGACTGTAACATACAGACTTCTGTGCCTATCCAAGCTAGGAGACCCAATGTGGTGCTGGTTGACAAAAAGAATAAAGACTGTAAGATAATCGATATTGCCGTCCCAGTAGACGCAGGCATCGCCGAGAAAGAGAAAGTCGAGAAATCAAATCAAATCAAGTTTATTTGTATCGCGCTTTTAACAATAAACATTGTCGCAAAGCGGCTTTACAGAATTTGAACGACTTAAAACATGAGCTAATTTTATCCCTAATCTATCCCCAATGATGAAGCCTGTGGCGACGGTGGCAAGGAAAAACTCCCTCAGACGACATGAGGAAGAAACCTCGAGAGGAGAATTACCAGGACTTGCGGAGAGAAGTAACACGACTCTGGAATATCAAAGCAAAAGTGATTCCTGTGGTGATTGGTGCGCTTGGCACAGTCACATCCAACCTTGCTGTCCACCTCAAGTCAATAAACGTTACAACAAGAATCAAGCTCCTACAGAAGGCAGCTCTGTTAGGAACTGCACGCCTTCTCAGGAAAGTGCTCGAGGCCTAAGGATACGAGACGTAACCTGCCCTCAGCGCTAAAACTTTTTAAGACCCCCAGCTAGAAATAGCTGTGTGATGAAAACATAATAATAATAATAATAATAATAAACGGGGCATGACAGTAAATCAGCAGAATGTATATCGGTTTTTATTCTATCCACACTCACTGAATATGAGCAATTGCGTGCTCTGATTGGCTACTCTACTACTAGGCTATCAGCTCATATACTGTGAGTAGAGAAAAACAAAATGGCAGAGCGTGTTGCTGAACCAACCGAGGATGAAATAAACTCGACTCAAAAAAAACCCCAAAAAGAAACAAAATATGGAATAAAAGTATTTGATGATAAGAACATATCTTTTTTCCCCCCATTTTTCAAGAATTATTGCATTTCACAAATCGCTCCTGTCATTTCACCGGTCTGTTTGCATTCTAAGTGGAAATGATTTTGTTGGACGTTTTGTATAAAGTTTTTATTTATCAAATTTGCAAAAAATAAAAATGCTCTGTTTCTCAAAATCCAGTGAATGTGGATAGAATAAAACAGTTATTCCACTCAATCTCGTCGTTCATGGCTTATAGACGACTTATAGACGCGCCTCGTCGGCTATCGGCTCATGTACAACTCGATTTTGTGGAATAACTGTGAATTATCTGTGAGACAGCGATCACTGGTCACTCAGAAGAGGAGGTGACTGGTATTTGAACAGAGTTGAACGTGTATGGAGCTGTGAATGATGCCATTATGAAGATTAATGTTGGTTGAAGCACTGATGGGACTGACAAGTCACTGTTCCGGTTACCTGAGCAGCGATTCTCCTCATGTTTGAGTGGATCTAAATGAATCAAAATAAGATCGTCAGGGCTGTAAAGAGTGTGACTCCAAATGTTAGGGGTGTTAGTGCTTGTTTTATTTTTGAAAAAGTTTTAGCTTTACTCTGGATGACGTGGCTCTGACAGGTATTCACACAAGTTCAACTTTAACACAAATAAAATGCAGAACTTTCTGCTCTGGCATTTTCACATTTCCTTTTTTTCAGTTACTAGTTCCCTAATTCATCGACTTATGATCTAAACGGACCGAAGACGATGATGAAAAAGAAGCAGAAGCGTTCCCTAATTACACACCATGAAAGCTTATTAACTGTTTACTTGCACACTACTGACAACATACCGTCGCTGTCAGGTCAAAACCTGCTATGTGACATTTTTCCTTTTTTACAGGAGACGTAAAAAACTGAATAAAACTCTGAAATAACAAGCTGAGAAGCCAGTAAAAGTTTACTTGTTCTATTATTAGCTTGGTCAGTTAAATATCCATCAAAATAGCTAATTGCAGCATTATATTAGCGTAAATTGCAAAAGAGAACCCAATTTGACCTAAATTGTCACATAGCAGGTTTTGAACTGACAGCGACGTTAGTGTTATCTCATCTCATCTCATTATCTCTAGCCGCTTTATCCTGTTCTACAGGGTCGCAGGCGAGCTGGAGCCTATCCCAGCTGACTACGGGCGAAAGGCGGGGTTCACCCTGGACAAGTCGCCAGGTCATCACAGGGCTGACACATAGACACAGACAACCATTCACACTCACATTCACACCTACGCTCAATTTAGAGTCACCAGTTAACCTAACCTGCATGTCTTTGGACTGTGGGGGAAACCGGAGCACCCGGAGGAAACCCACGCGGACACGGGGAGAACATGCAAACTCCACACAGAAAGGCCCTCGCCGGCCACGGGGCTCGAACCCGGACCTTCTTGCTGTGAGGCGACAGCGCTAACCACTACACCACCGTGCCGCCCCACGTTAGTGTTATATGCCACATTATATAATTAATCATATATTCTATACATTATAACAGATTATATATGAATATTTTATTTATTATATGTTTAATCAGTAAACTAGGCTATCGTTAGACTTCAATTTTTTTGTTTAATTACCAGTATATATATAATATATTTATCATTCATGGCCATTTAATAATTTTGCTCTATTGTTATTTGTATGTAAATATTATGTTGTTTGTATTTCTTTGTATTTTATGACACTTGTTTGTGTAAACTTTATTACTCACGCCGACTGCGTCTTCGCTTGAACAAGAGAGCAATCAGGAGTCCGACAATGAGAGACCCGATAACTATCACACCAGCAATGCTGTTCTTCACTGTGCCGCTGACGGCTGAGGGAGACTCCGGGTCTGAGAGAGAGAGAGAGAGAGAGAGAGAGATTTGCTGTTGTTACATTTCTCTTCACTGATAAACAAAAATCACAGTATGAAACAAATTCAGACTTTTTTTAATTTTGCTGATGAGCTGTGAGCGTAAATAGTATTGTTTCTGACATACGAGACGATACTTACCCTTTATCTGTCCAGTTGACATGCTCCCTCCTTCTTCTTTATATTTGCTGTTGAGGACGACGCACCTGAAAGGCGCCCAGATTGCATCGAACCTCTTAAAGCTCAATTTGCTGGACAGAGTGAAGAGACCGTTGCTTCCTTGCATGCTTTGCAGTGTGGCGCTTTTTGTCCAGTTTGTGTTGCTTTGATCAAACCAGTGGATGGTTCCTGCTGGATATCCACCGGTAGCGTTACAGGACAGCTCAGTAGGTCCATCGTTCACTATCTCTTTCGGCATGGAGGTTATGACCGGGTCGCTGTATTTGGCTTTAAAAAAAAGAAAAAAAAAGAAAGTTCTCATTAAAAGATCTCAGGGTCACAGAAATAATGGTGCAGTTTTGACTCTGTAGTAGTGAAACAATGTGAACAAGAGGACATTTTTCTCTTACCTGTGACATTAATTGTGAAGATTACTTTATTGCTGTGCAGGTTGGTCCTGATGTAATACTGATATTCACCTTCATCTGAGATGCTGGTGTTATGAAGCAGTAACGATGGCTCATTTTCAACTTTAAATCGAGAGTCTCCTGTCACTCTGTTTTTAAATGGTTCAAACGTGAAACAGCTATTTTTCTCTCCAATCCTGGTTAAAACCACTGTGTTAGTGACAACCTCAGTTTTGGACTCGAAACTGCAGGGGATGCGAGTGGTCTCACCGATGACTCCAACTGCAGACTGGCATTTCAGATTAAACAGACCTGTTGGAAAAAAGAAAGAACAAATATGATTAAAAATAAAACAACAATAAATATACCAGAAATGTACCATCAAATAATGCAAAAGGAGGGCATTCGATAGATAGAGCATTCGATAGATAGATAGATAGATAGATAGATAGATAGATAGATAGATAGATAGATAGATAGATAGATAGATAGATAGATCAGTTTATTCAAACCTCTTGCAGCTAAATACTGAATTACAGATTGATGCTCAATATACAATAACAATTACAAAAAAGCACAAATATTCCGAATACTTAACTGACACAAAATCAGAACTAGAGACCTGTGCAGGTCTGAGCTCAGTCTTTCTCTGATTGGGAGATAGAAGCTACGGTACAGCTCATCTCATTATCTGTAGCCGCTTTATCCTGTTCTACAGGGTCGCAGGCGAGCTGGATCCTATCCCAGCTGACTACGGGTGAAAGGCGGGGTTCACCCTGGACAAGTCGCCAGGTCATCACAGGGCTGACACATAGACACAGACAACCATTCACATTCACATTCACACCTACGCTCAATTTAGAGTCACCAGTTAACCTAACCTGCATGTCTTTGGACTGTGGGGGAAACCGGAGCACCCAGAGGAAACCCACGCGGACACGGGGAGAACATGCAAACTCCGCACAGAAAGGCCCTCGCCGGCCACGGGGCTCGAACCCGGACCTTCTTGCTGTGAGGCAACAGCGCTAACCACTACACCACCGTGCCGCCCATATATATATATATATATATATAAAACTTTCAACATGATGCTACCACCACCATGCTTCACAGCGAGGATGGTATTTAATGAGCAGCATCTGGCAAAAATGCTGCATTTTCATCTCATCTGATCACAAAACTAATTTTCACATGTTTTCTGAGTCTCCAACATGGGATTTTAAATTAGTAATTTCTTCTTGCTACACTGCTTTAAAGCCCAGGCTGTGAACACCTTCTCACACCTGAGCTATGGAGCTCCTGCAGACTAATCACTCGCAGTCTGAACAGAGCTAAAGTGTGTAGCATTATTAACATTAACAGCATTTAGCAGACACTCTAATCCAGAGAAACAGACAACCCAGAGCAGCTGGGGGTTAGAGTAAGTGCCTTTCTCAAGGGTACTTCAGCCATCCCTGCTCATTCAGGGAATTGAACTGGCAACCTTTTAGTCCCAAAGCTGCTTCTCTAACCACTAGGCAATGACTTTCCATAAACTTCCAGATTTAGCTGTTATTTTCTCTGTGTTTTGTTTCCTGTTAAACATTGAAGGAAGGACACTAATCCCTAATGCCTAACCCCTTACTCAGGGCCACTTGTATTAATTTTCATTATCGTGAATTAAATTGCTCAGCACTTTCGTGAAGATTTCCTGGTTGCACAACAAATCAGAATAAAATTCAACTTACTTTCTTCTGACTTTCCAACATGTACAAACGACAAGATCAGTGCAAAGACCTGCAGCGTCGCTGAAGCCATGCCTCTGTTCCTGCACGAAAGAGGAGTCAACATCACACTGTTAGCATCAGACTGAAAAGGAAGAAAAAGAGGAAGGAGAACATTTTATTTCCATGATCTCAGAAACAGAGAAGGAAGATCATCTGGTTGTGACACACGTGTGCTGGGTTTGACCCCGTCTGTCCTATAGATTTTGCAATACTTATTTATTTATTTATTATTTATTTGTATTTGATTTGAGTCTCTCAATTCTTCTCTCTTTTAATCCTTGAGCGTGAGGAAGGTCAGCGTTTGTCTTTCTGGTTCTTTCTTCGGTTCTGGACGCTGATAAAGGACACACTGTGTCCACAACTGCAAATAAGCCTGAGATAAAGAGTCACCGTTCTGTTATTGTATCTCAGTAAATTTCACAATGACTCCAGTATCTCATCTGTCTCACAGCCTGATGATGGACAGACAGACAGATAGACACATCCACTAAGAAAAGGTTCCAGCGATGTTTAATCCAAGAGATTTTTTTACACACACACACACACACACACACACACACACACACACACACACAGAAGATAAAGGAGGAAGTCTGAAACTTCCCGTTTATCTGGAAACTTTAAACACACACCATTTTTACTGTGTATTAAATTACAGTGAAGTTCATGGAGGGAGGAAATGCACTTCTTTTTTCTCTTTCTTTCTTTTTCTCCACAGCTTTTCCTGTAATTTATCACTCAGTTATCTTTGAGAGCAGTTTTGTCATCAATTACACACTGATTGACTGCTGGAGAATTTAAATTCAAACTGCCCGCCAGTGATGATGTCAGAAGGGGCGTTACAGCAGCCGACCAATCAGCAGCTTTGCAGTTTCTTCCTTCCTGTTTCTCTCTCACTTCTCTTTATTTTTTTAATCCGAAGCATTTCCTTTTCTTTATACATAAATTTATTTCTTTTTTCTTCCTATCTTTTTTCATGCCGTATTGTCTATTTTACCTTCTTATTTTTATTCTTTCTTTCTTTCTTTCTTTCTTTCTTTCTTTCTTTCTTTCTTTCTCTCAGTCTTTCAAGTTTCAAAGTTCAACGTTTCAAAGTGTCTATTGTCATGTGCACAGTAAGGGACATGTCCTCTTGCACAATGAAATTCTCAGTCTTTCACTCTCATGATGTTTTGTTTCCTCCTTGTTTGTCTTTTATCGGACCTCGACATGACCACAGGACGGCAGGTGACGCAGTGAGGTAGATTAACAGATTAACAGATGAAAAGACTTGAATCAGACAGGAATGTGTGAGACAGGAAGCGTTTATAAGCATAAGGGTTTGAAATGGAATCATCCTGTGCAATACTGGTGTCCTGGCTGTGGGATCTGATCCATATTATTCCGGACACATGAGGATGAGCACGTGAATAAACGGATTGTGATTTGTTTGTGCATGTAAAATAAACATCTCTGCTTCATTCCTCTTTCAGCGATTATGTCCTCGATGTATGACATCACTCAGCACATCATTAACCTCCAAATGAGTCCAGAGTAATTAATCTGATTTGTTTGTTCATCATTTTGCAGGTAAAATAAAAATTTGTGCTCAAAACATTTTGGAGAAATGAAACATTAAGTTTAGGGTTAAATATGTGTTTATTTTGTGAGCACAAATGATGGACAAACCAATCAGACGTGTTTGGAGTCATGTGGGCGTTAATGTGGTGCAGAGTGACGTCACATCGTGAAAATATTAACAGGTAATTTCTTTAAAACACAAAGTCTGAGCACAATTTTTTATTTTGCATATACAAACACTGCACAAACAAATCAAAATACTTTTATTGACATTGGCACCATATGGGCGGCACAGTGGTGTAGTGGTTAGTGCTGTCGCCTCACAGCAAGAAGGTCCGGGTTTGAGCCCCGTGGCCGGCGAGGGCCTTTCTGTGCGGAGTTTGCATGTTCTGTCCGTGTGGGTTTCCTCTGGGTGCTCCGGTTTCCCCCACAGTCCAAAGACATGCAGGTTAGGTTAACTGGTGACTCTAAGGGCCTCTGCATGCTCTTGCGACAAAGCTTTCGCAGATAGCTTTTTGCAGACAGTTGTAATTTATCGTTAAGCGGGGAGTAATAGGCGTGCACAATGTTATTCACCGCCACAACGCAAGGGGGCGCAAAGTCGCGAAATCGCTAGGAGTAGTTGGTGGGTGTGGTTAGTGGAGTGTTTATCCTCCGGTTACTTATAATGACTAGAACTGGAGTCGTATAGATGTACGTACTTCCTCACTTCCTCGATCAACCGCTCTTCGTGCTGCTCCATCTTCGCTCGTGTTTTTAAAAATGGCGGTCATGAAAACAAAACAAACCGGGAAAGTAGGGAAGCGGAAGTGCGTGTACAGCGGATGTGGAGTGGACCAATCAGAGCACTCTTGTCTGCGAAGCTGTCTGCGAAGCTGTCTGCGGTGGTCACAATTTTAGGGAGGTGTGCGCAGAGCGTCTGCGAAGGGGGAGGGGGCTTCGCAAATTGAGCGTAGGTGTGAATGTGAGTGTGAATGGTTGTCTGTGTCTATGTGTCAGCCCTGTGATGACCTGGCGACTTGTCCAGGGTGAACCCCGCCTTTCACCCGTAGTCAGCTGGGATAGGATCCAGCTCGCCTGCGACCCTGTAGAACAGGATAAGCGGCTACAGATAATGGATGGATGTCATCATACAGGGTGCCAACTTCACTGAGCTACTCTAACTGGAATGAAAACAGTCTCAGTCCCGGAAAAACCTGAGACATTTTTAACCCACAGTGAGCACTCTGCCCTTCTCTCTCTCTCTCTCTCTCTCTCTCTCTCGACACTGCCTTAAACAAATACGGTAGCACACGTTTCCTGGAGTCAAACACGTATTTGAATGTGTTTCTTTGTGGAGTGACTATCACTCCTGATCGTTATCCATGTTCTCCAGCTCACAGCTCAGAGGAGGAATAATGGGTTAATTGTGAACATTTGTTGGTTTCTGGATTGGCTCGTTTCCTCCATCACCCTGATGGATAAACACTTTACAGACTAAACAGATGGATGGAATTATGGGTTAAGGGCCTTGCTCAAGAGCCAAACAGTACACACACATACACAGTGATCTAAAGACTCTGAGCTGCACTAAGCACTAACCTATTATTTCCATTTTTTTCTTCCTCACTCCATCTATGAGAAACTCAGCATGGGGTGAAGCTCCCAGTTAGAGGAATTTGTTATAAAATAGATGATTAATGTTGGTGTTTGGACTCAGCTACAAGGTTTGATACTTGAGATAGCACTGATCAGATACCAGGATCAGGGTTCGCTCTGATCCAAACAAAACAAGGAGGATCTGATTTCAGAGAAAACATCAGATATTGAATCCTGTAACAAATAACAGACTGGAATTGTGAAGAAATTGATTTTCTTTGGAATGTTTACATATAAACAGACTTGTTTTTTCTTCTTCTTTTGATAGGATTCATTAATCATTATCTGTAGCCTCTTTATCCTGTTCTACAGGGTCACGGGTGAGCTGGATCCTATCCCAGCTGACTACGGGCGAAAGGCGGGGTTCACCCTGGACAAGTTGCCAGGTCATCACAGGGCTGACACATAGGCCAAGTTTACATTAGACTGTATCTGTCTCGTTTTCTTCGCGGATGCACTGTCCGTTTACATTAAACCGCTTGGAAACGCTGGGAAACGGGAATCCGCCAGCGTCCACGTATTCAATCCAGATCGTGTCTGGTCCGGTGCTGTGTAAACATTGAGAATACGCAGATACGCTGTGCTGAGCTCTAGCTGGCGTCTCATTGGACAACGTCACTGTGACATCCACCTTCCTGATTCGCTGGCGTTGGTCATGTGACGCGACTGCTGAAAAACGGCGTGGACTTCCGCCTTGTATCACCTTTCATTAAAGAGTATAAAAGTATGAAAATACTGCAAATGCTGATGCAAATACTGCCCATTGTGTAGTTATGATTGTCTTTAGGCTTGCCATCCTTCCACTTGCGAGTGGTAAGTGATCTGCGCTGGGATCACACACACAGCGGCTCAGTCCCGAATCACAGCTTGTTCACTTCACTCGCGCGCTCTGTGAGCTGCGCAGGGCCGGAGTGCGCACCCTCCAGAGGGCACTCGCTGTTCAGGGCGGAGTGATTTGGAGCGCAGGATGCCTGCGGAGCCGAGCGTATCCGTGTATTGGTGTTGCTGTGTGCACACTAATCATTTTAAAAACGTTAATCTGATGATCCGCTCTAATGTAAACCCCACCATAGACACAGACAACCATTCACACTCACTTTAGAGTCACCAGTCAACCTAACCTGCATGTCTTTGGACTGTGGGGGAAACCGGAGCACCCGGAGGAAACCCACGCGGACATGGGGAGAACATGCAAACTCCACACAGAAAGGCCCTCGCCGGCCACGGGGCTCGAACCCAGGACCTTCTTGCTGTGAGGCGACAGCGCTAACCACTACACCACCGTGCCGCCCTTTGTTAGGATTGATTTTATTATATTTATACTTTATATTATTTACAGTGTAAGTGATGAAGAACAACATCAGCTGACACTCAAGGCTTAATTCTGTGCAATGGAAATATGGAATAGTGTTGTTTCATCTTGAGATCTGACTTTCCTTCTTGCGCCTGATCTTTCCTCAGGTCATTTCTTATCTTAATTATTTTAGTGCTTTCACTGCCTGCTGTGAATTTACTGACTTGCTGAGTTTTACAATTTATGCTAATTAAAAAAAATAAATCCAAAACTAAACCAAGAGACAAATAATGTCACAACCCTGAGCTTTTATTTCCCTTCAGATTATAATCACAGGGGGAACAAAGATCCAGTTTTTCCAGCTCCACCCATACACACACACACACAAACACACGTACAAACACACACATACAAACACGTACAAACACACACACACACACAGTCAGTTTGTGAAGAGAAGGCTGTAACGCAGTATTTGTCCTGAAGTGTGAACAGCCCCACTGCTCGGGTTCGATTCCATTCCAGCTGTTTGTTTGTAAAGACAGCAGCAGAGCGCGCGCACTTCCTGCACAGCGACATCAAATCCTTCACTTACAGCTTAATGAAGCACACATGGGGTGACGTCACCGATTAGGGTAACTGAAGAGCAGTGAGTCGCATTATGGTGAGACTGAACCCACAACAGGAACTCAGCCGAGTCAAATAAGTGTGTGTGTGTGTGTGTGTGAGAGAGAGAAAGAAAGAAAGACTTACTGATTAAATGCAGAGAGCTCCAGTCTCTCTCCCGTCTCTGTCGGGGTGTGAGAGTGAGTGAGAGAGGGTGAGTCTGTGTGAGACTAAACTGAACTTTCGGTTTCAGTATGATGTTTTATAAATAGGCGGTTGCCAGATTGGTAGAAACCAACTTTCTCTCTTTCCCCTCCACACACACAGTCTGATCACTCTCATTTATCTCATCTCATCTCATCTCATCTCATCTCATTATCTGTAGCCGCTTTATCCTTCTACAGGGTCGCAGGCGAGCTGGATCCTATCCCAGCTGACTACGGGCGAAAGGCGGGGTACACCCTGGACAAGTCGCCAGGTCATCACAGGGCTGACACATAGACACAGACAACCATTCACACTCACATTCACACCTACGCTCAATTTAGAGTCACCAGTTAACCTAACCTGCATGTCTTTGGACTGTGGGGGAAACCGGAGCACCCGGAGGAAACCCACGCGGACACGGGGAGAACATGCAAACTCCACACAGAAAGGCCCTCGCCGGCCATGGGGCTCGAACCCGGACCTTCCTGCTGTGAGGCGACAGCGCTAACCACTACACCACCGTGCCACCCTCTCATTTATTATTATTATTATTATTATTATGAAGTGTGGGCAGCACAGTGGTGTAGTGGTTAGCGCTGTCGCCTCACAGCAAGAAGGTTCTGGGTTCGAGCCCCAGGGCCGGCGAGGGCCTTTCTGTGTGGAGTTTGCATGTTCTCCCCGTGTCCACGTGGGTTTCCTCCGGGTGCTCCGGTTTCCCCCACAGTCCAAAGACATGCAGGTTAGGTTAACTGGTGACTCTAAATTGAGCGTAGGTGTGAATGTGAGTGTGAATGGTTGTCTGTGTCTATGTGTCAGCCCTGTGATGACCTGGCGACTTGTCCAGGGTGAACCCCGCCTTTCGCCCGTAGTCAGCTGGGATAGGCTCCAGCTTGCCTGCGACCCTGTAGAACAGGATAAAGCGGCTACAGATAATGAGATGAGATGAAGTGTAGATGGATGACAGAGATTTCACTGAAACAATCTGAATAATGAACATTAATCTTATATACAGTAGAGAGAGAGAGAGAGAGAGAAACCTTGCGCCATGCGGAGAAAAACAAAAAAGAATGCAGGTAAACCATCCTGGTGGAACACACAAAAGATCACTGAGATGGATTCCAAGTGTATTGTTTAATCATCCTGCTCTAACTCTTTATTCATCATCACTCTGTAGATTTAATCTACATCATCATCATCATCATCCTCACTCTCTCCATATAGCAAGTCATGATCATCTGATCTTCAGTCTCCCAGGGAGTGTGTTCTCTCTCTTCTATTTTACTTTCACTTCAGGAGAACAGAGACATGTTCATCTCATACACACCATACTGCACGTCAACCAGACTACAGAACATTCTGGAACAGGAAAGCTGGGGCTTTTGCTTAAGACTGAAGATATTAAGTCACAGGAGTGCCAACATTAAATATGTCAAAGAATATGAAAATAAATTGCATTTTCTTTCCCTTGAAGGGCCAAGAGACCCAGTGACGACGTCGTCAAAGTCTTACATTCCTCACTTGTGACATTCTTTCAGCACTGTAATGCACCTTCTTTCAGTTTCTGTTGGTTTTGGGGAATTCTTTACTTCAGTCTGTGCTTCACGAGATGAAATGCTGATCAACTGGGTTAACTGATATGTCCAATATAAAACCTTCCTCTCTCTCACTCACACACACACATCTGAAGTCAGACATTTTCATACAGGGAAATGAATGTGATAATGTTGGACTTTGTGATTTCTCTGAACTCTTCTTCTGGGGCAGAATGGTTACAACATCCAGCTTTAACAGGAAAAAAAAAAGAATTTGGCGCACAAATTTTAATTTATTTCGGGTTTTCTGAAATCAACACAGTTAAAAATACACACAATGTCTTAAATCTCCAAGTCCAAGGCCTCTTAACTTCCTGTTCATGATGACTGACTGCAGCTGGGAACTTCTCTGTTCACAACATAAAAAAGGGTTTGATTGACACTCATTGGTTTGACCAACAGTACAATGGGAGAGTCCCAGGAGCTCAGTGCAGATCTGAGAAAGAGGATCATAGATTTACACTCAGGAATGTCTCTTGTAGTTATTTCTAAATAACTGCAGACTCCAACTTAATCAGTTCAAACAACTGCATGTAGAGTATGTTCAGGTTATTGGGAGGTGAAGCCACTGGAAGAAGACCCAAACTGCTCTCCTCAGCAGAGAGGAAATTGGTTCAGATGGTCAGGAACCACCAAGGCACAGCCCTGCCATGAACTGGAAACTCCTGGAACACAGGCTAATCAAGTGACTTTTACATCACCATGGACTGTAAGTCAGGTGGCTGCATGTATAATTTTGATTTCAACCCCCCCCCCAAAAAAAAAAAAAAAAAATTCATGCACCAAGTTGTTCCCCCCCATTAAAGCTGGATGTTGTAATCATTCTGCTACAGAAAAAGTTCAGAGAAATCAGTGAAAGCCTGATCTTGTCACATGCATGACAAGTTTGTAAACTACACACTAAACATGGCTAACTTCTGATTTTCCAACATTTCCTTATTTTATATACTTGAAAATAATACAAGTCTGGTTTTCCACATATTTAAGTTCATTCCAGTCATGTGATGCAGGAAAAGCAAATGGACCAAAACCAGTTTAAAAGGTGCCAATAATTGTCATTAACTACATCTCTAGACAGTTAAACTAAAGATTCTGGTTGATTTTTTTTTTTTTAAGTCACTTAACAGACATGAAAGAAGTTAAACCACAAAGTTATTAGTTTCATAGCAATATTTTATTATACGTAGAAATGCACAAACATTAAATCCATATAAACCCAGGAATGAGACGGATGAGACAGGAGCCTTCAGCTTCACACCAGATTTGGGGGGAACCCTGCTGAAATTAAACAAGACAAGAAGTGCGTCGGATTGAACATGATCCTGAACACACTCAGGAAGGACGACAGGAAGTGGAACAAAGGCAATTCATCCATTTGTGGAACAACGAGAGAAAAGACACGGAGCAAACAGGACTGAGGTCTGGATTTACAAAGCACACACACAGCTGGGTCAACGCAGACCAGATGTTTGTAAACATGGCTCTGGATGTGATGTGGTGGGGGAACGGCAGTGTGGGTGTTTCAGCCCAGGATGAGGGAGGATTTTCCTCCAGGAGGGTTTCTGCGTCCTGATGGTTTCTCAGACGAGGCGCTCGGTGCAGATTTCTCCATCGGAGACGCCTCCACTTCCTCCGCTGCCTCAACCGCCTCCACAGGCTCTGCAGAGGAAATGATCAGCCACTCAAAACATGCAGCCAACTGAGTCAGTGAAGCATCAGGAGAGGAATTCAAACCCCCCCACCCCACCCCTCCTGTATCCTCTGTCTCACACTCCGACAGTCTTTCCATGTCTCCCAATCTCCTATTTCTCACTCTTAAGCCACTTTCACAGACGAAGCCCGTTACTGTCTGAAGTAAAAACATGCAACACAAGTCTTCATTCCACAACAGAAGTAACATGCATTCCCACCGGTCTATATTTAACAGACCGATACAGAACATGAACCTCTACAAGACATGCAGAACAAATGAGACTGGACACAATGACCTACAACTCAAGGTAGGGAGTCTGTTGTGAAAAGCCCAAGCTGAGCACGATTGCCTTACAATGTCTCAGAAAGCTTACATTTATTTCCTTTCATATACTACCTCAATACACACAACTCTGCACTCTGTCGTCTATTGTCCATCATCATCGTCTGCAGTGTTGCACTCTCGCACCATGTCGTGTGTAGATTTTTAGTCCTGTGATGTTCGATGTAGCCTCATGCTCCTGGAGAAACAGTTTCATTTTAACTGTGTACTGGACTGACTGTAGGGTTGAAATGACAAGTAAAACCCTGAGACTTTAGCCAGTTAGCAACACGACAGCTTCATCAACAGCGCCGTTCACTGGATGAGCAATCATACACACTGATTGGTTACTCTACTACTAGGCCATCAGCTCTATACCATGAGTAGAGAAAAACAAAATGGCGGAGCGTGTTACTGAACCAACCAAGGACCAAACAAAACCCCAAAAAGAAAAAGATATGGAAAGTATTTGATGTTAAGAACGTTAATTTATCGAGAATTATCGCATTTTTCACATATTGCTCCTGTCATTTCACCAGTTTTACATTCTAAGCAGAACTGATTGTCAGACATTGTGTAAAGTTCTTATCAAATTTGCCAAAAATAATGTTCAGTTTCTCCAAATCCAGTGAATGTGGATAGAATAAAACAGTTCTTCCACTCAATATCATACATGGATTATAGACAACCCTGTGCTACGCGACTCGTCACCCATCAGCTCGTGTACAACTCGATTTCATGGAATAACTCATCAGCCCAGTAATTTCATCTTCAGTACGAACAGCATTTCAGCATCGTTCTATTTCAGTCAAATCTGCTGAGATTTTCTTTGCTAGTAGCTGATCGGTAAATCTGACTGTTCAGATTCCGACTGGAGCTGTGACAAGATTTCTATAAGTGTTATGAGGTCAATAACACAGAAGGTTAATGTTTCCACTTTATTTCCGTGCCCCCACACACACACACTTACAGAAAACACCGGTTTCAGTGAGTGTGGGGGAATGTGGTATTGTCTCACCCACCTCATGTCTCACTCTCTTGCCTGTCTTAAATCAGTATTACTAGATTAATATTGTGTACCTTAAAACAGACAAACCAAGTGATGTTTATTAATCTAAAGATGCTTCAGTGCAGCAGTGTTTATAACGGGAGCAGGGATTTGGATTAAAATCTGAAACTCCAGCTACAGAAACTTCATAAGGAATGTTCTCTTCAACTCTAACACAAGAGACACACTGCGTGTGTGTGTAGTCAGAATCTGAAACTAGTCACTGGTCATTTACATTCCTGCAAAGTCAGAAGGCTGAGTTTTGTTTAAGAAAATGAACCCCGCCCCACACATGGCTGTGATGCATTTCTATAACAATACAGCATGACGGGGGAAACGTACACTTAGAACAGTAACGTCACTGAAGCCAAGAGTTCAGTTTGACATCCCACACTAAACACACACACACCTAAAGGTCACACACAAACCATATCTGCACTGATCCACATGTGGCATTAAACAGCAAGGGGATGTTCAGCTGAAAAAACTCCAGCTTCATCTGTTAAACTCTACAGAAACAATAACTGAAAACAAAAAATCCCCCAGAATTCAGCTGCATCGAAAAACATACACAGCTGGATTCGAGCCCACATGTGGTTATCATTTTGTCCCTGAAGAACACAGCTGTGACTTAGAGATGAAGGAATCCTGACCAGCGCCACCTGCAGCTCAGCTCCTGCACCACTGCAGGACAGAAACCCATCACACAGACAGGGAGAGGGGGGACACCAGAGACAGGGAAAGGTGAAGACTGAGGATGGACAGATGAAATGCAAAGAGAAGGAAGAAAATAAAGGGATTAAAGACAAGCAACAGACAAGGATGAAGGAGAAAGAGCAAGCAAGAAGAATAAAGGGATGAAGGAAGGGAACAAAACTAGACAAAAAAAAAAAGATGAAAAACAAGAAAGATTAAACCTGATGAATACAAGGACCAAAAACAGGAAAAAGTGAAAAACAAAAAAGCTGAAATAAAAGGGGGAGAAAGGAAAGTCAGGGATTTAAAAAAAAAAAAAAAAAAGTGAGGGACAAAAGAGGACGGAAGAAGAAAAGCAACAAAGGAATGAAAAAAGATGGAACTTGAGGGACTAAAACTGACGAAAAAAAAAAAAAAAAAAAAGTTAGTGAGGAAGCAAAGGACAAAATAAAAAAACGGGAAAGATGGAAGGAAAACCATCAGCCCAAAAACCACCCAAGGAGGAAGTGATGAAGACAAAAGAAGAAAGTGAGAGGGATAGATGGAGGGAGGATTAAAAAAATGAAGGAAAAGAAAGGGGGATTAGAAGAGATTAGAAATGAATAAGATGAACAGATGAAGGGAAGTTCTGCTCTTCACTCACCGGTGTTCTTTCCATCGTCTCCATTCTGTGAAGAAAATAAGAGGAAGGTGATGAAGAAAAATATCACAGCTGCGGGAACTCACCATGGTGCTTGGGGGGGGGGGGGGGGACACGGGTGTGTGTGTGTGTGTGTGTCTCACCACCACTGATGAAGGCTCCTCTTGTGCATCACTGGTTTGATTGACAGGTTGTTGGACACACCTCCTGAGCGGTGCTGAAGGTTCTCCACATAACACCCCTGTGGGCTTCCCACCTACAGGACAGAACCCATCAGAACAGAACAGAGGTGTGTTTAAGGTAATGAGTGACCCGAACAAACACAGACACCAGGACGTGTCGGTGAGACAGAAAGAAGGAAGAATTTAAAAAGGAGGTAAAATCCAGTTGCATGAAGGAGGGATTAAAGCGCTCCCTTTGGGTGGTTCTGTTGGAGCGAGTCGCTCTCAGAACCAGCAATGGTTCCGCAGTAAACTGGTGACTCATTCAGGACCGAGAACTAAACAGTACGAAAGTGTTAAACTGCTGCTCACAGCACAGAATCAGACATGAAACACCATGTTAGAGGTGCAACGCCCCACACACACCTGAGCAGGTAAAAGACACTCAATACAGGCACCAAGGACAAACCCATTAATCAGGGAAGGTTCTGTTGGTACCAGTATTCCAACAAATCGTACAGTGGGAACAGCAGATCATGTTTTTGCACAACACTTTCAGGGCTTTACATTATTCATCACTGCTCGTTTGAATAGAACGCAGCGAGATCAGGAGGAACACACACACACACACTGAACATCTGCAGTGTCTCTGAAGAGCATCAGAGCAATTAAAACAAATCAGAAGCCGTCTGTCTGCATTTCTGCCCCTGAGCACCCTGTGTGCAGGAACCCTGCCCCACCCCGCCCCGCCCGCTTGTCCCCAACACTCTCCGGATTTCAGCTCAGAACACACCGCTCACCTCACACATGGGGCAGAGAGACAGGATGCTCAAACAAGAGGAAGTGAAGGGGGAACTCAAACAAGGAACCCAGAACAAAACTTTCACCAGTTCTTCGTTAATTATGTTTATAGTTTAAGCAGAACTATTTTTGAGAACAGGAAGTGAGATTGAACTTAAAATATGCACCAAGGAAGTCGGGTCCCATCTTCAGTTCTCAGTAAACACTGACAATCCCTATACCACTACACGGGTTCCTCAAAGAGCACCTTCAGGAAGAGAAAAACCATCAATCACCCAGAGAACCCATCAGGACAAAAACCACTCCAAAAGAATCTAATAATTCAAACACTAAAAAGCCCCGCCCCACATTTATACAGCAGTCCTGATTGGTTGATGTTTGCAGTCCACATTACATCAGCTTCTTCCAGTTTGCACTCGAACACCAGAAGGACCAGAGGTTCTCCTCTGTGCAGATAATAAGCCTCATTTATCCACCACCCTGCGTTCCCAAACACCTGCAACATCCAAGGCTTTTAGAACATTCTCCAAACTTCTGGTACTGGGGAAAGTGGAAAACTTTGAGGAACACCTGGAGAACCTCCACATTCCTGTATAAACTAACCCTCCTGAACTCACCTGGTGGATTGTTCCTTCGATGAGCATGTGGATCCTCAGGTTCTGCAAAAATGCTGGAAGCCATTTTGTTTTTGCGAGTGACTGATTTCTCCTCTTCAGTGCCAAAGCAGATGTTGGAACCTCCACCTGGTGGACGGAGAACCCTGGAACACACAGCAGCGATTCATTAACAGGTTCTACAGCTGTTCCTTTGGGGGGGAACCCCTACAACAAACTGCTTCTGGATGAAAATGGGCTTCAAGTAGAACCTTAATTATCCAGTGAACAGAACCCTTGAACAAGTTACCAAGGTCCTAGTAAAGTATTAAGAAGAAACTCCTGAGCAAGAATTCAGAGTTGGTACTACACCCTTCACCAGGTAAGCTTCCTATTAAAAAAGGATTCTACTTGGAAAACACTGTTGGTGGGTTCTACAACATCTAGAACCTTTAATAGCCCTGCAGAGGCACAACCAGAGAACTGATTGCAAATTTCTGAAGAGCATCTGAACTTTAGACTTTGATGTGAATAAGAATCTCAGAGGGTTAATGAGAACGAGAGAGTTTGCAAAGATCCTTCTTTTCCTTAGAACCCAGTTTCACACAGGAACCGAGGAGCTAATGAGCCCATGGGTATCAAACGTCAACAATGAACGTGCTGAGGTTTCTGGAAGCATCTGGAAGCAGAAACAAGCCAGTGGAACTGGAAGAGTGTTCGAACCATGAAGCTTGACTCATCCTTTAAGGATGAAGCACTGAGGAACATACAAGTCAGAAGCTCATGAGATCCTAATCACACAGTGAGACGACTGCAGTAAACACCAACACTGGGGTTCTTCCTTTGGGGTCACCTTGTGTGGGTTTGGCTAAATGCAGCTGTGCAAAAAACATCCATCACTTCCACACCATCACTGTTCCTTCTTCAGGGTTAAGTTTACTTTAGGAGACATGAAACACTTTCTATAGATAAAAATGCAGCACGACTATTAGAACTCATGACATAATTCGGTATTTGTAGCCTTGGATTATCACCATGACTCACTGCCAGATCATCCTCAGCTTCCTGCTCATGGATCAAACACAGCATGATGCTTTAAGAACAGTCAAAGATGCATTTTAATATAGTGCTGCAGTTATTTAAAAAAAAAAGCACACTGATTTCATTTTATTTAACTTCTGCATAACCAAGTTGTTTCACAAAAGACCAGAATGGACCAGATCTAAATCAGTCAAAATACTCCACAGTGTCAGGGTTCCATCAGCACTGACTATACTCACGACACACACAAGAGTCCTCAGTAATAAATTATATAGAGTATAAACTCCATAACATGAGCCAGAGTTCAAAACCTTTATGATTGAATTGTTGAGCTTGTTCTATGGCTGACAGCTGCGTTACCACAGAATAAACACTACGAGTGCACAAGCAGGTCGTTCGTGTGAGACTGAAATGACCTTTGGGCGTTTCAAAGTGAAATAAAAACTAAATGACAAAAGAAGCGAATCAATCACTTCAAAAGCAGCAGCAGGTCGTGTCCTGATCCCAGGATGGATAGCTCTTTATGATCCCATGTGAAATGAAACGCTCGTGTGCACCATTTTCTGGATTATTGGATGGGATTCATTTTCTGACCAATTCACCCAGAATAAGTCAAATCCCATTTCTTGGGCATGTCTCATTTCATGCTATACCACACACCTCATTTTCTCTCACTGATTGTACCGATCTTTATTATACAGCTACAAGTGCTTCCTGTAGGGGGCGTGGCCATGCACAATCATTAGCAGATTACATGACTAACATGCCTGGAGTGTGTACTTGCACAAGGAACTCAAGAACATCCTAAAAGCTTAAGCAGCATCACTTCTCTGACACGCCCTTTTACACCTTGTCTGCATTTAAACTTTTGGTTTAGGATACAAGAGAAGAGAGTGAGCGAGCTCTTCCTGAAGCATCTTTATACTGAAGAAAAAGTAGAAGATCTCTTTAGAAGAGATAATCCAGATCTTTCCAATCTTTTCCTAATCTGATCTTTCACCTTTCCAAACACCGTGTCCTGACAGCTCAAATAAATACAAAATTACAGATACAGACGGGACTAAAATCCCAGAGATACGCCAGGGATGCTCACAATACCATTCCTCTACATGGAAACCTAATCCTGTCTGAATATAGCTTTAAAAAAAAAAAACCCACATCACTGAATAGAGCACATGCGTGCACGAGAAAGCGAGCGAGAGAACAGAGGTTAATGCAGATCCAGCAGGTTTGATGTCTGATCACCTGTCACAGAATCAACCACTACAAAGCTGGAAAATTCACACACCGCTGTCTGTCAGCAAACACTGCGGCACATTACAACCAAATTCAGGTTTGCAGAAGATCATGATGTAGACAAAGGCAGAACCCCACCCAGTCAGGACAGAACCAAACACAACCCACATCCTGTGCAACGCTGCTGTTTACCAGCCTTCAGCTAAACCGAAAGAAAAATGAGTGAATTTAAAAAGCAAGAGATGGATGCACTTATGAAGGTTAAAAAAAGGATTAGGAACATGATGGATGGATGGATAGATAGATGGATGGATGGATGGATGGAGAGAGCAATGCAGCAGCATCTCAGGAAACAATAGAGGAGCTCAATTAACACCACCAGCAATCCATCCAGGCAATAAAATCTGGATTTCAGAGCTGGTTTTGGAATGCACTGGGTTTATCGAGAACACCGGCTCTGGCTGAGGAACAATAGAGCTCACTGCAGCTCTGTGGGATCTAAACACTCCATGAGCTGCACCTGCAAACACTGCACACATTCACACAGGATTACATTCACTCTGGACCTCTGTGCTCATCAAACCAATCCCATTTACTCACGCATTACTCTGCATAATCATCATCAGCCTTTCCCTGTACCTGGAGCTGCTCTTGGCGTCCGGGTCCATGCCCTGAAACGTGGTGGTGGTCGTCATCTTTTCTTTTCTTCTCTAAATTCCTGCTTTGAGGCTTTGACACAAAATCACACCCTGATTACAAACTCAGAAACCCACACAACTATCCAGCTGCCTCACTAACAACTCACCAACAACCTCACAGTCTCATTTTTTTGTTTTTTTTTTAATTATCGATTAAAGCCCGACAGGAGCCGCTGACAATAAGCCACTGCAGGAGGATGAGGTCCACAACCTCTCCATTCTCACTGCGGACACGCCTTATCAGCCGTTTCCTGACCTCTCATTGGTCGAGACACTTCACAGCCTCGCTCTGATTGGCTGAAACGCGCTTCGGCCCGCGTCATGACTGCTGGTGGAAGAGGAAGAAGGAAGCCGCTGTGGTGTGAGGAGGAACCGGGGGGGGGGCAGACAGACAGACAGACAGATAGACATGGCTGGGCTGAGGCTCTACACAAGTGCACTAGTTAGGGCAAACAGACTGGCTTCTGCACACTACATAGTGCACTGAGCATCCCATCCTGCGGCCCTCAGAAACCCTGAACAGGTTAGAACACCAGTCAGTGCTGTTCACTGGGCAAGTTTATTTCCATTTCATACCCAGTGGCAGTTCAATGTGCTTTACAGAGGAAAAGGCAAAACAGTAAACAATAGAAAATAAAATTACATAAAATAAAGGGGGAAGAAGAGAGAAAAAAATAAGAATTAAACAATAGTAGAAATAAAATAATAAAATGAAGTAAAAGTTCAGTAAAAAACAGCAGAATAAAAGTTAAGTAAAGTTTAAAATGTAAAGATGATGATATTTATCAGTTAGCAGAAAGCATCTGAGAACAGCTTGGTCTTTAGTCTAGATTTGAAGCTGCCAACAGCAGGAGCATTTTTAATGTCCTCTGGCAGTTGGTTCCATAGCTGCACTGCATAGGAGCTAAAAGCTGCTTCACCACACTTTGTTTTAACAACTGGTTTTAATAGTAAATTTTTCTGTTTTGATCTGGTAGATCTGATTGGGTTAGGCCGCTGCAACATATCAGAGAGGTAATTGGGCCCTGGACCATTTAGAGATTTGTACACCAGCAGCAATGCTTTAAAGTCAATTCTGTAGCTTACTGGAAGCCAGTGAAGGGACCTTAGAATTGGAGTAATGTGCTCTGTTCTTTTTGCTCGTGTGAGAACCCTCGCTGCTGCATTTTGAACCAGCTGAAGTCGTTTGACAGTTTTTTTGGCAGGCCTGTGAAAAGGCCATTGCAGTAATCAACCCTACTAGAGATGAAGGCATGGATAAGTTTTTCCAAATCATTTTTTGACACAAGTCCTCTTAGTTTGGAAATGTTTTTTAGGTGATAAAATGCTGTTTTAGTGATTGCTTTCATGTGACTGTCAAAGTTTAGCTCGCTGTCAATGAAAACACCAAGATTTTTAACCATATCTTTTGTTTTAATCCCCTTTGTGTAAAGAATAGTGGTAATCCTGAGTCTTTCATCTTTTTTCCCAAATAGAATTACTTCTGTTTTATCTGTGTTCAGCTGAAGAAAATTTTGTGACATCCAGTTGTTGATTTGGTCGATACACTAGTGTAGAGTTTTGCACTGAGAGCCCGGCATACAGTCCAAGCTCTCCAGTGCACTGTTAGGACCAACTCATAACTTCTGCACCTTTATGTAGCCTACTGTATATCCACTAGATCCCTACTTCCTATTTTGACACACTATTTAGAGTGGTCTGTAAAGACTACCTATAGCTCATATACAACCCCGATTCCAAAAAAGTTGGGACAGGGACAATAAGAGGCTGGAAAAGTTAAAGGTACAAAAAAGGAACAGCTGGAGGACCAAATTGCAACTCATTAGGTCAATTGGCAATAGGTCATTAACATGACTGGGTATAAAAAGAGCATCTTGGAGTGGCAGCGGCTCTCAGAAGTAAAGATGGGAAGAGGATCACCAATCCCCCAAATTCTGCGCCGACAAATAGTGGAGCAATATCAGAAAGGAGTTCGACAGTGTAAAATTGCAAAGAGTTTGAACATATCATCATCTACAGTGCATAATATCATCAAAAGATTCAGAGAATCTGGAAGAATCTCTGTGCGTAAGGGTCAAGGCCGGAAAACCATACCGGGTGCCCGTGATCTTCGGGCCCTTAGACGGCACTGCATCACATACAGGCATGCTTCTGTATTGGAAATCACAAAATGGGCTCAGGAATATTTCCAGAGAACATTATCTGTGAACACAATTCACCGTGCCATCCGCCGTTGCCAGCTAAAACTCTATAGTTCAAAGAAGAAGCCGTATCTAAACATGATCCAGAAGCGCAGACGTCTTCTCTGGGCCAAGGCTCATTTAAAATGGACTGTGGCAAAGTGGAAAACTGTTCTGTGGTCAGACGAATCAAAATTTGAAGTTCTTTATGGAAATCAGGGACGCCCTGTCATTCGGACTAAAGAGGAGAAGGACGACCCGAGTTGTTATCAGCGCTCAGTTCAGAAGCCTGCATCTCTGATGGTATGGGGTTGCATTAGTGCGTGTGGCATGGGCAGCTTACACATCTGGAAAGACACCATCAATGCTGAAAGGTATATCCAGGTTCTAGAGCAACATATGCTCCCATCCAGACGACGTCTCTTTCAGGGAAGACCTTGCATTTTCCAACATGACAATGCCAAACCACATACTGCATCAATTACAGCATCATGGCTGCGTAGAAGAAGGGTCCGGGTACTGAACTGGCCAGCCTGCAGTCCAGATCTTTCACCCATAGAAAACATTTGGCGCATCATAAAACGGAAGATACGACAAAAAAAGACCTAAGACAGTTGAGCAACTAGAATCCTACATTAGACAAGAATGGGTTAACATTCCTATCCCTAAACTTGAGCAACTTGTCTCCTCAGTCCCCAGACGTTTACAGACTGTTGTAAAGAGAAAAGGGGATGTCACACAGTGGGAAACATAGCCTTGTCCCAACTTTTTTGAGATGTGGTGTTGTCATGAAATTTAAAATCACCTAATTTTTCTCTTTAAATGATACATTTTCTCAGTTTAAACATTTGATATGTCATCTATGTTCTATTCTGAATAAAATATGGAATTTTGAAACTTCCACATCATTGCATTCCGTTTTTATTTACAATTTGTACTTTGTCCCAACTTTTTTGGAATTGGGGTTGTAGCGCCAAGAGCTCTACATCCTTATGCAAGTGCACTACAGCATGTATGATGCATCATGTGTAGTGCACTATATAACCAAGTCAGCTCCGCTAAATCCCTACATCCTATCTTCTCACACTACATAGTGCAATATACATCCAGTTGACAATTTAGCTCCCTCTTACACCCTTCTGTAAGAGCACTACATAAGATGTATGAGACATTATGAACCCTATGTAGTGCACCCTTATGACCAGTACAGCTCTTTATTCCCTATAATAACTTCCAAACATTAAGTACCCTACATGATATCCACTAGATCCCTAATAGGCTGTACACCACACAGTGGACACTTTTGTCAATTCAGAGGATTTTAGGGCTGTAAAGTTTAAGAAATGCACTATACAGGGTACAAAATATAGACTTTACAGGACAAGCTAAGTTTTCGACATAATCATGGTCACATTTCATCACATAACTCTTAAAAAGTTAGATTTTTGAAGTATTTTAAGATTCAATATTGAAAAAGCTATGTCACAAACTTTTTAAAGAGATCATTTATTTGCTCGTTTTGTAACTGGGAGACATTTGACCAATCAGAATCCAGGATTCAACAGCACTGTGATGTAAATCACAATATTACACATTATATTTCATTATGGACAATTAATCAGCACATGTACACACACACACTAATGTGCAGGACTCACACCTCAGGCCACGGTCAATTTTATACAACTGTTTTATTTGGACACAAAAACCCTCACTCTCTTATAACACTGCACATTGTACATGTGGCTGAATAAAACCGAGGGTACAAAAAGAGAACTACTACATTTATAAAAGATATAAAAGCTGTAAAGTAAATAAAACAAAAACTAAAATCTTTAACGGTGACGTTCAGTTATAATGGAGAAAAAACAAACAACAAAAAAAAAAGCCAACATACAACACCCTGATCAACATGGTTTTAGGGTTTCTTGGTCACAGGTCCACATGGGTCAGAACAGGAAAAAAAGGGGGAGGGGGGTTTCCATATAACAGCTTTAAGGAGAGAGAGAGAGAGAGAGAGAGAGAGAGAGAGAGAAAGTAAAACACTGTCCGTGAGGATCTGAGCAGCCGTGTTTCAGTCCGTGGTTTTGCTGTGACGGTTTAAACGTAAGCACAAACGACTGATAGAGGGAAGGATGGAGGGAACTCAATACTGCTTTACATCTTGCCTCCCGTCTGCTGCTGAAACACATCAATTGTGTCCTCATCCTCCATTTCCAACTGCAAAAGGCAAGCACAAAGTACAGTTCAGTATGAGGCACTTTAAGGCTCCGCCCCTTCCCCCCACAACAGCACTTTCAGAACCACAACGTCACGCTTTTCACCTGTTTACAGTTATGTTTTAACGTCGTGAATCGTTCTCATTCGTACCTGAGCAGGTGTGTCCGTCTCGTTAATGGGTTGTCCATCAAACCGGAAGCGGATCTGCCTCATCGCGAGTCCCTGCACAAAACAAAGACTGTACATCACCAGGAGAGCAGTGACGGTTCTGCGAAACTGGCAGCTGACCAATCAGCAGTGTTTAGTACAGTAAGCTCCACCCACAATCCTTCCTGGATTCCTCGTTTCCCTTCCTTGCTTCTTAAAAAGACACAATGCTTACCCAGACATATTGCAAATTCCAGTTCAGAGAGCAAAACTGGCCATGGGAGGGGCATAGCATTCAGGGTGGGAGGGGCATAACACACTCTCCTGTCAATCACTGAAACACCCAGCCAATCATGGCTGTCTGAGAGCTCAGGTATGTGGAAGAGGGTAGACCCTGCTTTCCTTTGTTACAATAATGAACGCACATTAAATATTTAATTGTATTTTAGGGAAGTGGATTAGTGATATTCCAACACTGTCCACAGAAACGGGATTCAGGCCACGCAAGCTGATTACCGAGAGTCGTACAGACACTCAAAGCTAATGTACATTTAGGCAAAAGTGGAGTCTCGACGAGTGTAAAACGTGTTAATAAATAAGCTCACGTTATTTTGTAAAAAGAAAATTAAAAATAGGCACTGGATAAAAACCCATCTATTTTATGTAAATAAAAGATACAAATTTCGTTGTCTGGTGGTCAAGTGTTTGAGATATGTTGCCTTGCACTGATGATCAGGTTCCCTGCGGTCGCAAAAAGTCATCAAACATCAGGTCGATGATTTACCAAATTCTCTTAAGCATGGAGCTTCACGCTGGTTTCCGGTTTCTCTGCTGTCCATACTGACAAAGATAACTCTCTTTCATCTGAATAAATCCAAGCTAACGAGTATGTTTACTTCAGCTACCTGGCTATCAACGACTTGACATCACATCCCGGGAGCTACATTAATTAGGTAGTTGGCCATGTGCAATAAAACTCGACATGCTTTAGATGTTTCAGCTGATGACAGTTAATCAGGTGACTGCACTTGTGTGCGTTATTATAATTAGGGCGTGTCCTACTGATATCTATCCTGTTTAAAGGAAATGGACCACACAGACACTGGTGAGGAGTGGGGTTTTCTTCACCTGTCGTTCACAGTAGGCCTTCATCAGTTTGCTGAGCGGCGTGTGCCTCTTGATTTTGAACTGCACCACCGAGCCGTCCTGTCCCGCAACCTTCAGGTTGATGTGTTCGTTATTTTCAGTCTTCACACCTTCCTAAACAGGGGTACGGGCCGAGAGAACTTTAATTTCAATCCAGAATAGCTTTATATAAATTTTACTACAAACTAAGCACAACAACTTGATTTAAAGCTCTAAATACAAGTCCAAAGTCAATCCTCTACAGAAGTCATTTTCTCATTTAACATTTGTTCAAATCAGAGAAGATATTTAATTTATTTTAAATAACTGATGACTCTATGACTCAGTATATCAAATACACAAACAATATAACGCAAAACATTTACAATATATATATATATATATATATATATATATATATATATAAGTTTAAAAAAAAACCACACCATTAGTCTAGTAATATTTAAATAAAGGAATAATTAAGTTTATTCTTGAGCTCATTTGCATATCACAAGATTCTGCAAAACACTGTATTGCAAATTTTTTAATAAAATGTTGTGCATAATCTCAAAGATTAAAAATCACTCATTTAATACATAAACGTGCGCAAAACACAAATAATTCCGCAATAAATCTATAAACTAAATGCTAATCTATGAAAGCACTTAGCTGTAGCAGCATTAGCCTCTATAGCTGCTTTCTTACAGCCATAAGAGTTCGCTAAAATATTAAAACACGTATGAATTCTGATTTAAACTAGTTCATAAAAATAAATTAAACTTTAACCCTGATATGTTTTAAAGTTTGCTAAAATAAACCTGATTTGTACTGTAGTTAGCATGGATGCTAGCCGGCCTGTTAGCCACTTAGCAATTGTAAAGTTATTATTATTTATTTGTGATTTTGTTTACAATGCGGCTAAATGAGAGACATGTTCCAAAGGCCTGACTACATAATAATAATCAGAAATAAATTCACACACGCGATGTCATGTTTTTCTTCTTATTTCTTCTTTTTTACTCAATCTCCTCACCTTGGGCTTCTCGTCCGCCATTGCTGTTGTGTCTTTGCGTCTCTCTTTCTCACAGTTCGCTTCTTTTTCCGCCCATATTCTAATAAATCGCGCCATTCCGGCACTGCGATTGGCCGAGAGTTTCCCGCCCCCTGGACTCTGATTGGCTATACATTCAGAGCCCAAAAATAAAGCGTGCGCTTGACTAATTGAAACGCAGAGAAGGCGGGACTTGGTGAAAAACGGGTAGGGAAAAATATAATCCCTCTCAGAACCGAGCGCGGAAAGTCGCAGGAGATGACGTCATGTTCAGGACGCGTCACGGTGCAATTTATTAATATAAAGTATTATTTATTTTTGATCACAAATATTTTTGTTTGTTTGTACATTTATTTATCTAGTTAGCGAGTTAGTTATTTGACAGACATAAAAACCACAGTAGAACCTCGGAAGAGCTGATTGTGCTGTTTTTAAATTCAGATTTAAAATGCACTAATAATGACTTTTTAAATAGTGTAAATATTTATAATTAGTTCTTAAACATTTGTCATTTATAATTTATCAATGATCATGTATCATTTAATTAATGCATTTTATCATAAATACGGTTAAATTATTGTGAAATTAATTCAATAACAGGTTTTTTTTAGTTTTTTTTTTCTTTTAAACAAGTACGAGCTCTACAGTCTTCACACAAAGTTCATAGTGAAGATGAAAGATTTTACAGAAATTAAAATTGTACATTTATTGTAAAACCTCTGTCATGTCACATTTTGGCACCAGATCTGACGGTCATGAAGTTTCAGTAGTGCTGGTGTTTAATCACAGGTCTATCGTTAGAGGATCTTCACCGTATCATCTGATATGGAAACACGCGCTCTGTTAGAGATTCCCAACACAGGATCCAATACAGTGTGACGAAGAATCGTCTTAAAACTCTGTCAACTTTGAGTTTGTGTTTGATGAACAACGTGTATAACAACTGGACGTGTGTGTATCCTGTATAAAACAAAAGATAAATACACACTCTTCTTCCTGTCAGTATTTTTATCCCAAGTTCTGGATGATCCAGATGAAGGATACTGTCTTTCACCTGTAAAACATTAAAGAAGCTCCCATTTCCTGAACAAAACGCACCCCAGTGAGACCATCAGTGAAGAGACGCTCAGTCTGAAGGAAAGGAGTGAAAATGAAGAATAAGGAGCATTCTAAAGAAGTAAATGTAAGTTCACAACTAAGGAACAGGGTGTAAAATTATACAAGAGGTTGGACAGAAAGCACTGTTGGGTCAGTAGAGAGGAGGTGGAAGCTGCATCACACCACACAAACACAACCTTTACAAACATGACCTTTATAAACACGACTTTTACAAATGCGGCCTTTACAAGGCATTTACAAGCCCGTAAAGGTCACGCTTGTAAAGGCAGCGCTTAGAGCAGTGCTAAAGATCTGAGTCCCATTGAGAATCTGTGATCATTTTAGAAAACTGAAGTCGACAAACATCCAACCAACCTGAAGAACCTGGAGCAAATCTACCAGGAAGAACAGGGGCAATTCCAGAGTGTAAGAAGAGCTAGGAGGAACTTCACCGACCCTGCCACACTTTGATGCTGACCAATAATGAATTTTATCTGATTGGAACAATGTGTAAGTGTCGTTTATAATCCTGAAGAGTCTGATGAGCTTTAAGGGGGTTGAACAGAATGAATTTTGTGCAGCATGTTTGATCAGACTGTGTGTGTTCATCTCAGCTCATCTATATTTATATTCACAATAATAATTGACCCATTAAAAAGGAGATACTGGGTTCGAGTGGAATTTACTTGTAACATGATGGAAACCATTATGCCTGGTCCCATTACAGGGTGAAAACCAGTCGAGGTGTTATTGAAGAATTGTAAATAATTTATTTATACTTTTATTCTCTCTCTCTCTCTCTCTGGGTTTTTCCATCATCACAGTGAACCTGTTCATCAGGTTGGGACGGACCTGCATACAGTGATTGTTTATAGAGCTATTAAACTATTTTTAGTATTTATGGAATGTTACCTCCTTCTTCTCAGAAAGCAAGTGTAAGAAGAAGAACAGAAACATAACACTTATTCACAAGGTCACGTCTCACCTAGACCGGTCACACTGATTACGTACATCACCTGATCACAATTACAACCCCGATTCCAAAAAAGTTGGGACAAAGTACAAAGTGTAAATAAAAATGGAATGCAATGATGTGGAAGTTTCAAAATTCCATATTTTATTCAGAATAGAACATAGATGACATATCAAATGTTTAAACTGAGAAAATGTATCATTTAAAGAGAAAAATTAGGTGATTTTAAATTTCATGACAACAACACATCTCAAAAAAGTTGGGACAAGGCCATGTTTCCCACTGTGAGACATCCCCTTTTCTCTTTACAACAGTCTGTAAACGTCTGGGGACTGAGGAGACAAGTTGCTCAAGTTTAGGGATAGGAATGTTAACCCATTCTTGTCTAATGTAGGATTCTAGTTGCTCAACTGTCTTAGGTCTTTTTTGTCATATCTTCCGTTTTATGATCCGCCAAATGTTTTCTATGGGTGAAAGATCTGGACTGCAGGCTGGCCAGTTCAGTACCCGGACCCTTCTTCTACGCAGCCATGATGCTGTAATTGATGCAGTATGTGGTTTGGCATTGTCATGTTGGAAAATGCAAGGTCTTCCCTGAAAGAGACGTCGTCTGGATGGGAGCATATGTTGCTCTAGAACCTGGATATACCTTTCAGCATTGATGGTGTCTTTCCAGATGTGTAAGCTGCCCATGCCACACGCACTAATGCAACCCCATACCATCAGAGATGCAGGCTTCTGAACTGAGCGCTGATAACAACTTGGGTCGTCCTTCTCCTCTTTAGTCCGAATGACACGGCGTCCCTGATTTCCATAAAGAACTTCAAATTTTGATTCGTCTGACCACAGAACAGTTTTCCACTTTGCCACAGTCCATTTTAAATGAGCCTTGGCCCAGAGAAGACATCTGCGCTTCTGGATCATGTTTAGATACGGCTTCTTCTTTGAACTATAGAGTTTTAGCTGGCAACGGTGGATGGCACGGTGAATTGTGTTCACAGATAATGTTCTCTGGAAATATTCCTGAGCCCATTTTGTGATTTCCAATACAGAAGCATGCCTGTATGTGATGCAGTGCCGTCTAAGGGCCCGAAGATCACGGGCACCCAGTATGGTTTTCCGGCCTTGACCCTTACGCACAGAGATTCTTCCAGATTCTCTGAATCTTTTGATGATATTATGCACTGTAGATGATGATATGTTCAAACTCTTTGCAATTTTACACTGTTGAACTCCTTTCTGATATTGCTCCACTATTTGTCGGTGCAGAATTAGGGGGATTGGTGATCCTCTTCCCATCTTTACTTCTGAGAGCCGCTGCCACTCCAAGATGCTCTTTTTATACCCAGTCATGTTAATGACCTATTGCCAATTGACCTAATGAGTTGCAATTTGGTCCTCCAGCTGTTCCTTTTTTGTACCTTTAACTTTTCCAGCCTCTTATTGCCCCTGTCCCAACTTTTTTGAGATGTGTTGCTGTCATGAAATTTCAAAATGTCTCACTTTCGACATTTGATATGTTGTCTATGTTCTATTGTGAATACAATATCAGTTTGAGATTTGTAAATTATTGCATTCTGTTTTTATTTACAATTTGTACTTTGTCCCAACTTTTCTGGAATCGGGGTTGTATTTTCTACATAAATCCTGTTCTTACCGGCATTATTACATCATACTGCACACGTCACTACACACTGATACTATTGATGTATTTACCCTGTGCGTCTATCAATATTTTATTGAGCATTTTTATTCTATTTCACTTCCTGCTTGGTTTCTGGAGCTACGCAACTTTTAAAATGTCCTTATATTCAAGATTCAAGAAGTTTGTCATATGCATAGTAAAAACACAGAGGTTCAGACAGTGCAATGGAATTCTTACTTTGCTGCTCCCCTTACACACAACAATAATACATACACTCAACAAACACATGACAAAAAGATGCACAAAAAGGGAATAAAAGTAATAAAAGTATTAAATGTAGTAAAACTAAATAAGTAAAAGAAGTGCCAGAAAACCCTGAGTTAATCTGTAAAGTGACTCTGTGCTTTGTGTAAACAGGTAGCTGCAGTGGGGATGCTGGATAATGGGGAGTGCAGGATTTAGTGTGTTGTATTGTTCAGGAGCCTGATAGCCTGTGGATAGAAACTGTTTGTGAGTCTTATAGTCCTTGATTTGACACTCCGGTAGCGTCTCCCTGATGACAGGCGTGTAAAGAGACTGTGTTGTGGGTGGGTGTTGTCCTTAATAATGTTATGGGCCCTCCTGATGACCCTGGCGTTGTAAATGCCCTGTAGTGATGGGAAGGCTGTTCCAGAGTGTTAGGGTTTTGCTGGGATTCGAACCTGGTTCGTTGGTGTGATAATCCAGCAAACCCCCACTAGGCCACCAGGGGGATGACTCAAATGCAGAGGCGTGAGGCGGAAGTAGAAAAAGAATCAAAAGGTTTATTTAAACTATATACACTATATACAGGGCAAAACAAAAGACAAAAAAAAACCAAAGAGTATAATCCAAAAGAAAAGCAAAGTGCAAAAATACAAAAGCTAAGAAGATCAAAAAACACAGTACAAAGGAAACTGGAGATAAACATAACAGCACAAAGACTCCGTGACAAGAGGACTGAACTCAGGGGTATAAATAGACAAACTAATTAAGGACACAGGTGAAGATAATTAGGCAATTAACACAAACACAAAACACAGGAACAGTGGCGGCCTCTAGAGGCCAAAATAAACACGACATGAAAAGGAAATAACAGCGGCCTCTAGAGGCCAAAACAGTCCTAGTCCTAACAGGACCCCCCCCTCTAGGAGCGTCTCCTGACGTTCCCAGGGCGATCCGGATGGGCCGAATGGAAGTCCCGACATAGTTCTTTATCAAGGACATCCCGAGCAGGAACCCAGCAGCGCTCCTCAGGACCATAGCCCTCCCAGTCCACCAGATATTGCAACCCGCCGCGGACCCGGCGGGAGTCAAGCAGGCGATTCACAGTGAACACAGTCTGCCCCTGGAAGATGCGGGGGGGTGGGGGGTTCCTAGGGGCAGGGGCATACGTAGATGTCAGTACGGGCCGTAACAGGGAAACATGGAAAGTGGGGTTGATCCTCAGAGTCCGGGGCAACTGGAGCCGGTAGGAGACAGGGTTCACCCTGCGCACCACCTTGAAGGGGCCAATGTAGCGAGGAGCAAGCTTGCGGTTCTCCACCCGCAGTGGAAGGTCCTTAGTGGACAGCCAAACACGCTGCCCAGGGCGGAAAGCGTGTGCAGGTCTTCTATGGCGGTTGGCCTGAGTCTGGTTGGTTCTGGAGGTCTGTATGAGGGTCTTCCTGACCTTGCTCCAGGTCTTGCGACACCGTCTCACATATTGGTTGACCGAGGGCACCCCCGCGTCCTCCTCCTGGTCCGGGAACAGAGGTGGCTGGAACCCGAATTGGCACTGGAATGGCGACAGCTTGGTGGCCGATGACTGCAGGGTGTTGTGGGCGTACTCCGCCCATGGCAGCCAGGTGCTCCACGATGTCGGGTTATCCATAGCCAGGCCTCGCAGGGTGGTTTCCAGGTCCTGGTTGAGCCTCTCCGTCTGACCATTGGACTGTGGGTGAAACCCAGAGGAGAGGCTGGCAGTGGCTCCGATGACCTTGCAGAACCCGTGCCACACTCGGGAGGAGAACTGGGGCCCTCGGTCTGAGACGATGTCCTGTGGAAGACCAAAGACTCGGAAGACATGATTAAACAAAAGTTTCGCAGTTTCAAGAGCAGAGGGGAGTTTGCACAGTGGTATGAAGCGGCAGGCCTTGGAGAATCTGTCAACTAAGACCAAAATGACCGTGTTACCTTGTGACTCAGGGAGACCCGTGATAAAGTCGACTGCCACGTGGGACCAGGGACGCCGGGGAATGGTCAGAGGATGCAGGAGACCCTGGGGACGCTGTCGTGGGTTCTTGGTTCTGGTGCAAACCTCACAGGACAGGACAAATGACCTTACTTCCTTCTCCATGTTAGGCCACCAGAAGCGTCTTTTCAGGAAGTCCAGGGTCCTCCGAGCTCCCGGGTGGGCGGTGAGAGGGGAAGAGTGACCCCACTGGAGAACCTTGGCCCGGGCTTGATGTGGGACGTACAAGAGGCCTGGTGGCCCCGTCCCAGGACCGGGGTCCTGGCGTTGGGCTCGTCGGACAGCCTCCTCAATACCCCAGCGGACAGGGGCCACAATCCGGGACACAGGGATAATAGGCCCGACTTCATTCTCCCTGTTAGTGGCAGAGAACAGTCTGGACAGTGCGTCAGGTTTGGTGTTCTTGGAGCCGGGGCGGTATGAGAGGGTGAAGTCAAACCGACTGAAAAACAGGGCCCACCTAGCCTGTCGAGGGTTCAGTCTCTTGGCTTGCTGGAGGTACTCCAGGTTCTTGTGGTCAGTCCAAACCAGGAATGGATGTTGTGCTCCCTCCAGCCAGTGCCTCCACTCCTCAAGGGCCAGTTTGACCGCTAGCAGTTCTCGATCCCCCACATCGTACCGGAACTCAGCAGGACTCAGGCGGTGGGAGAAGTAAGCGCAGGGGTGCAGCTTTCCTTCCGAACGTTGAGAGAGCACCGCGCCGACACCACTGTCCGAGGCGTCCACCTCCACGATGAATGGTTGGGAGGTGTCCGGGAGAACCAGAATGGGTGCCGTGCAGAAGCGGTCCTTGAGGTCTTTGAACGCCTTTTCTGCCTGAGGAGACCAGCCATAAGATCCACCTGTCCCTTTGGTGAGGTCAGACATGGGTGCTGCCACAGAACTGAAGTTCCTGATGAACTTGCGGTAGAAGTTAGCGAATCCTAAGAACCGCTGAACCTCCTTAACGGACTTGGGAGTAGGCCAATCCCGGACGGCCAGGGTCTTGGCAGGGTCCATTTGGAGTTGGCCTGTCCGTACAATAAATCCCAGAAAGGAGACCTCGGGAACATGAAATTCGCATTTCTGGGCCTTGGCGAACAGATTGTTCTGTAGCAGCCTCTGGAGAACCTGGCGGACATGGTGGCGGTGCTCCTGCACGGTCTTGGAAAAGATAAGGATGTCGTCGAGGTAGACAAAAACGTATAGGTTAATCATGTCCCTTAAGACGTCGTTGATTAGGGCCTGAAAAACAGCTGGTGCGTTGGTGAGTCCGAAGGGCATCACCTGGTATTCGTAGTGCCCAGACGGGGTGTTAAAGGCAGTCTTCCACTCGTCTCCCTGTCGGATACGGATGAGGTGGTATGCGTTCCGTAGGTCCAACTTGGTGAAGACGGTGGCGCCTTGGAGCAGGTCGAAAGCTGTGGACATCAGCGGAAGGGGATATCGGTTGCGCACAGTGATCTTATTCAGGCCCCTGTAATCAATACATGGTCGGAGCCCCCCATCCTTCTTGCCGACAAAGAAGAAGCCGGCTCCAGCAGGTGAAGTGGAGGGTCGAATAAACCCAGAGACCAGGGCATCTTTGAGGTATTCCTCCATGGCCTTGCGTTCTGGCTGAGAGAGTGAAAACAGTCTGCCACGAGGAGGGGTAGTCCCAGGGAGCAAGTCGATGGCACAGTCGTAGGCCCGGTGCGGAGGAAGAACGGCGGCCCTGCTCTTGCTGAATACCTCCTTGAGATCCCAGTACTCTGTGGGAACTTGAGATAACTCGGTGAGATCAGGGGGCTCGGCAGGAGACACAGGAGAGCTAGAGAGCAGACAAGAGGCATGGCATGCAGGGCCCCATTCCACAACCTGGCTTGTTACCCAGTCTATGCGAGGGTTGTGGCGAGTAAGCCAAGGAAGGCCTAGAATAACTGGGAACTCAGGTGAAGGAATCAGGTGCAGGGATATTTCTTCCTTGTGACCTTGAGACTGGAGGAAAACAGGAGAAGTAACTTGGGTGACTCTTCCATCACCTAACGCTTGGCCATCGAGGGCAGACACAGACAGTGGGACTTCAAGAGGTGCAGTCGGAATATTGATGCTTTGGGCGAAGTGAATATCCATAAAGTTCCCAGCCGCCCCTGAGTCTATCAAAGCTTGACAAGAGTGGACAGACTCACCCCAGGAGATGGAGACCGGGATGTAGATTCCTTGGCCAGGGAGTCCGGGAGAGAGGGTAGGCCCCGTCACAACCCTCCCTCGGCTGGACGGGGCGGTCCTTTTCCCAAGAGTTCGGGACATGATGCTCGGAAGTGACCAGGCTTGCCACAGTAGATGCAGCACTTGTCCCTCCTTCTGCGCTCCCTCTCAGATGCGGAGAGGCGAGTACGACCCACTTGCATGGGTTCTGGACAGTCACTGAAGGAGGTAGACGGTCTCCAGGTAGAGGTAGGGAGGCTGGGGGGGCTCAAGGCTTGGTGGCGTTCTCTCATCCTGTTGTCCAGACGAATAGCATGTGAGATGAGGGTTTCGAGGTCACTTGGGCATCCAATAGAGGCCAGACCGTCCTTGATGGGGTCAGACAGACCATGGTGGAAGGCTGACACCAGGGCAGTCTCGTTCCATCCACTTACTGCTGCGAGTGTTCGGAACGAGATGGCGTAATCTGCGACGCTTCCTCCTTGCCGGATGGACATGAGCTTTCGGGCTGCGTCAGTACTGATGTCTGCCTGATCGAAGACCCGAAGCATCTCTTCAGAAAACAGCTGGAAATCAAAGCACTCAGGTCCCTGTCTTTGCCAGATAGCAGTAGCCCAGGCTCGCGCCTTACCAGCTAATAAGGTGATCACAAAGGCAATCTTGCGGCGATCCGTAGTGTAGGTGGTAGGCTGAAGCTCAAAGGTGAGTTGACACTGGGTAAGGAACTCTCGGCACTCACTGTGCTTGCCGTCATACCTCTGTGGTGCAGGAAGGCTGGGTTCGCGAGGTGAAGAAGGCAGCATTGCAGGAGGCACTGGAGCAGGAGTGGGAGCTGGATCAGGAGCAGGATCAGGAGCAGGAGATGCAGGCAGAGATGTCAGCTGTGCCAGGGTTTTCCCAATTTGCTGAAGCAGTTCCTCGTGGCGAGCGAGGGCCTCACGTTGGCTGGTAAGCGTACGTCCATGAGCGTCCATGGTCGCTCCGAAGCGTGTCAAAGCTGCCATAATTCCCTGAAGGTTGGCCGGGTAGACAGTTGAAGCAGCCTCTGCTGAGTCGGTCATGACGGAGTCTTTCTGTTAGGGTTTTGCTGGGATTCGAACCTGGTTCGTTGGTGTGATAATCCAGCAAACCCCCACTAGGCCACCAGGGGGATGACTCAAATGCAGAGGCGTGAGGCGGAAGTAGAAAAAGAATCAAAAGGTTTATTTAAACTATATACACTATATACAGGGCAAAACAAAAGACAAAAAAAAACCAAAGAGTATAATCCAAAAGAAAAGCAAAGTGCAAAAATACAAAAGCTAAGAAGATCAAAAAACACAGTACAAAGGAAACTGGAGATAAACATAACAGCACAAAGACTCCGTGACAAGAGGACTGAACTCAGGGGTATAAATAGACAAACTAATTAAGGACACAGGTGAAGATAATTAGGCAATTAACACAAACACAAAACACAGGAACAGTGGCGGCCTCTAGAGGCCAAAATAAACACGACATGAAAAGGAAATAACAGCGGCCTCTAGAGGCCAAAACAGTCCTAGTCCTAACACAGAGATGGCCTGGGCAGTCTTTATCACCCGCTGGAGAGCCTTCCTGTCCTGCGCAGTGCAGTTTCCATACCACACTGTGATGGAGCTGGTGAGGACTCTCTCGACTGTGCATCTGTAGAAGTTGCTGAGGATTTTGGTTGGCACGCCAAACTTCCTCAGCCTTCTCAAGAAATACAGTCTCTACTGTGACTTCTTCAGAAGCTGCTGAGTGTTGTGAGACCAGGTGAGGTCCTCACTGAAGTGAGTGCCGAGGAACTTCAAAGTTCTTACCCTCTCCACCTCGGTCTCCTCAATGTATTTTGGGGCATGCTGCTCTCTCCTCCTCCTCCTAGGATCAATACCTTCGTCTTCTCTCCTTAAATACAGAGATTATTTTCCTGGCACCAGGCCACCAGTCCTGCCACCTCTCTCATATGCTGTCTCTTCTCCACCAGTGATCAGTACAATGACTGTGGTGTCGTCCACAAACATTTTTATATATATTTGTGTGGGATGTGACATTAAATTTACATCTAAATCCCAAGTATGTCTGTAAATGTACAGGTTCATTATTAATGAATCAGTGCTATTATATTCATAATAGCACTGATTCATTAATAATGAACCTGTACATTTACAGACATACTTGGGAGATTATATATATATATATATATATATATATATATATATATATAAATAAAAAACACACAGTGCCTTGCAAAAGTATTCATACCCCTTGAACTTTTTCACATTTTTCCACCTTACAACCACGAACTTAAG
The DNA here is from genome assembly GCF_027579695.1 of Neoarius graeffei. Classification (NCBI taxonomy): domain Eukaryota; kingdom Metazoa; phylum Chordata; class Actinopteri; order Siluriformes; family Ariidae; genus Neoarius; species Neoarius graeffei. The sequence goes on along the minus strand of NC_083572.1, from coordinate 1,471,507 downwards.
TTTTTATTGAGATTTTATGTGATAGACCAACACAGAGTAGCACAGAATTGTGAAGTGAAACGAAAATGATAAATGGTCTTCAAAATTTTAAACAAATAAAAATCTGAAAAATGTGGTGTGCATTAGTATTCAGCCCCCTGTACTCTGATACCTCCAATGAATCCAGTGCAATCAATTGCCTTCAGAAGTCGTCTAATTAGTTAATAGAGTCCTACTGTGTGTAATTTACTCTCAGCATAAATACACTTGTTCTGTGAAGGCCTCAGTGGTTTGTTAGAGAACACTGAAGAACAAACAGCATCATGAAGACCAAAGAACTCACCAGACTGGTCAGGGATAAAGTTCTGGAGAAGTTTAAAGCAGGGTTAGGTTATAAAAAAATATCCCAAGCTCTGAACATCTCAAGAAGCTCTGTTCAATCCATCATTCAAAAATGGAAAAAGTACGGCACAACTGCAAACCTACCGAGACATGGCCGTCCACCTAAACTGACAGAGCGAGCAAGGAGAGCACTGGTCAGAGAAGCAGCCAAGAGGCCCATGATCACTCTGGAGGAGCTGCAGAAATCCACAGCTCAGGTGGGAGAATCTGTGCACAGGACAACTATAAGTCGTACACTCCACAAATCTGGCCTTTTTGGAAGAGTGGCAAGAAGAAAGCCATTGTTGAAAGACAGGCATAAGAAGCCATGTAGGGGACACAGCAAACATGTGGAAGAAGGTGCTTTGGTCAGATGAGACCAAAGTTGAACTTTTTGGCCTAAATGCAAAGCGCTATGTGTGGCGGAAAACTAACACTGCTCATCACCCTGCACACACCATCCCCACTGTGAAACATGGTGGTGGCAGCATCATGCTATGGGGATGCTTTTCTTCAGCAGGGACAGGGAAGCTGGTCAGAGTTGATGGGAAGATGGATGGAGCTAAATACAGGGCAATCCTGGAAGAAAACCTGTTGGAGGCTGCAAAAGACTTGAGACTGGGAAGGAGATTCACCTTCCAGCAAGACAATGACCCTAAACATACAGCCAGAGCTACAATGGAATGGTTTAGATCAAAGAATATTCATGTGTTAGAATGGCCCAGTCAAAGTCCAGACCTAAATCCCATTGAGCATCTGTGGCAAGACTTGAAAATTGCTGTTCATGGACGCTCTCCATCCGATCTGGCTGAGCTTGAGCTATTTTGCAAAGAAGAATGGGCAAAAATTTCAGTGTCTAGACGTGCAAAGCTGGTAGAGACATACCACAAAAGACTTGCAGCTGTAATTGCAGCAAAAGGTGACTCTACAAAGTGTTGACGCAGGGGGGCTGAATACTAATGCACACCACATTTTTCAGATTTTTATTTGTTTAAAATTTTGAAGACCATTTATCATTTTCGTTTCACTTCACAATTATGTGCTACTCTGTGTTGGTCTATCACATAAAATCTCAATAAAAACTTTTAAGTTCGTGGTTGTAAGGTGGAAAAATGTGAAAAAGTTCAAGGGGTATGAATACTTTTGCAAGGCACTGTGTGTGTGTGTGTGTGTGTGTGTGTATATATAATTAATTTTTTAGAGAAATATATATATTTTCCCTATAAAATGTTTTTATAGAAATATATTTATAGAAATGTATTTCTATAAAAATTATATTTCTATACATTTTTTATAGAAATTAATTATATAATATTACACACGTGTGTGTAAAATATATCATTTATACACATTTATATAAAAAATAAAATTTATACACACATATATACACACAGTATATCTATTAAAATATATAATATATACACACATTTATACATATGTATAAATATATTAGTGTGTGTATATATATATATATATATATATATATATATATATATATATAAAATTTATACACATTTCTATTAAAAATAGTGTGTGTATATATATATATATATATATATATATATAATAAAATTTATACACATTTCTATTAAAAATAGTGTGTGTGTGTGTGTGTGTATATAAAATTTATACACATTTCTATTAAAAATAGTGTATATATATATATATAAAATAAAATTTATACACATTTCTATTAAAAATAGTGTGTGTATATGTATATATATATATATATATATATATATATATATATATAAAATAAAATTTATACACATTTCTATTAAAAATAGTGTGTGTGTATGTGTATATATATATATATATATAAAATAAAATTTATACACATTTCTATTAAAAATAGTGTGTGTATATATATATATATATATATATATATATATATATATATAAAATAAAATTTATACACATTTCTATTAAAAATAGTGTGTGTGTATGTGTGTATATATATATATAAAATAAAATTTATACACATTTCTATTAAAAATAGTGTATATATATATATTTCTATAAAAAATATGCCCCATATCATATTTTAATAACTTCATGGACATGTACTGATACGGTTACTTTCATTTCACAGTAACTATGTTTGAGATAAAGTTCAAGAAAAACAGGAACATGTTTTACAGAACACATCACCTGATCACATCAGCTGACTGTGATTAACTGTTAATAAATTTCTCTCTCTCTCACACACACACAGTGTCTGGAATTACATACAAAAAACTGCTTGAGAGACAACAAAAGAAATAACACCACTTAGTAGCTTTATACAAATATTAAAAATTAAATAAAGCTTTAAATAAATATTTAGTTATTACTATACCAAAACAACTATAAATCCTCGAACTTAGTCATCACATCCTTAAAAAAAACCCCAATACGATTACTACGTTTCTGAAAATCCCGCCTCCTGAATGCCGATTGGCGAATATAATTGCGATCTGTGCTACTATAGAGATCTTGCAGTCACGTGACCGGAAAGTACACAACCGCCATCTTGTCGGTCAAAAACACCGCTGAATACTGCTGCACTCGTGTACAGAATGGATCAATTTCAACCGACGGACTACACGGCTCATTTTTCTAATGAACAGATAACTAGATATATGTCTAAAATAAACGATCTACAGATTAGTGACCCTCATGGCTTTCCGGACGGAGTTTTCACGACCGGATTTTGAACTGCCAGGAGAATACCCAGACGTGTATAATTACCTCATTAACTTTCCCTCGCTGTTCAGTGGTGAAGCACTGCGTGCTTATAAATCTCTGGACAGTTATCTTTACAGAAATTCAGGATTTGTCAGCGACTCAGATGTGGCATCTTGTAAACAAGAATCCTCATTGGATGGGTAAGTCACTTAAGTATTGAGTATAGCACTGACCAGCCGATTATAGAATAGAATAAGGTAATTCCAGCTGTAATTCCAAATCGTCCGTCTTGTTTACATGGATCTGGCGTTGGAGAGGTAGAGGCTTAGCAGTGGAGATTTGAGTGGCTGTTTTCTGAGCTTAGGTCAACAGGCCGGCTCTACAGCCTCGCTTTTGCTTCCGATAACAATCCACGGAGACCCCGCTGGTCTCGCTATCTCGTCCGGAATGTTTTTTTTTTTTTTTCTCGTCTGGAATGTTGTGCACGCGATGGAAATCGCTACAAACCGTCATTTTCTGCTGGAAACCAATGTCCAGCAAGTCCATATGGTTGTAGTGGATATTGAAGTCCGGTACAGACGAACAACACGCAAAAATACACACAAAAAACGTGCACAGGTAGGGAGAGCTTGTAGCCACAGCCATTGTAGTAGAATTGTATATAGTAGGGTTTTCCAGAAGAAAAGGTAGAAGTAAAAGCAGAAGTAGAAGGCGGAATATGGCGTTTGACCAACAAGATGGCGTCTGTCACAATCTGGATCGGCTGTGACGTCACATGCAAGTGCTCCATTGACTACCAGTTGATTCTATGAGCTACTAGCCAATCATGGCTCAGAACGCGAGCATTTTCGCCATCCGGTCCAGGAGGTGATATTAGCACAACTAGCTACATGTTAACAATACGACGAGACATCGGAGTAATTTCAGGCCCAGAGCAGCTAGTCATCGTTATAGAAAATAAAAATCAAATCATGTTTCAGATTGGGCTTAGAGAATTGCTGTTAGCCTGTCAGGTTAGCCACTCAGCCACAGTCCTCCTTCCGGGTCCGCCGTCTTGGTATGAAAAATATGGAAAAATACACTTTTCATTTGAGATAAATTTCACAATATAAACCCTTGGAGAGTAAATAAGAATGTATTTATTTTAAACAATACAAATATACAAAACTTGTTGAAAACTTATCAAACCAAAACAGTAGTTTCACATCGAACGTGAGTGAAAAGGTTTCTCAGTGCTGGTGATGATCAGTGTATTGCAGTATAAACACATTCAAATCACTTTACTGTAAAGTTTTAATGGAAATCAACAGCAGTCCAACAGCGACAGGTGCGAACACTGTCCACCTCGGGGATGCAAGTCCGAACAAGATGATTAACATGTCTTTCCTGGCAGATCCACATCATCTCAATCCTCTAAACTTGAACCACAACCAGTCACAACTGTGTTCGTCTCTAAACACCACACACATGTATAACCAACATCACATCTTCATCCGGTCCGGGCAGCGGGATAAACTCCTAGAGCTCCTCGTTCTTCTTCCTCCGTATCTACTGATTATCTACTCGTGGAGTGAGATCACGTTCAGAGCCACACTCCTCGTCTTCCTCACTCCACCACCTCGCTGTAGTAGTAGCGCTGAGCGTTTCTGCTCAGGTTCCATCCGGCAGCACGGAACTCGAGCAGCTCCAGCAGCAGCAGGCGACTCATGGAGCTTAGATCATCCTGCAGGAGGAAACCATCTCGCAGCAGGAAGAAGAGCTCATCCATCCGCCTGGTGTTCAGCTTCTCCAGCTGCTCACCAACACGGTGCAGCTGCAGAGCCAAGCAGTCCACCTACACACACACACACACACACACACACACACACACACACAGCTAATTAATTTGTAAACTCTTTGCAGGAGAATTTATTAAATATTTGAAAAAAAAAAAAAAAAACCATTCACGCCCGAGTTTGTGTAAATATTCACTCAAGGAAAGTCACTAAGATGAACCTTCACTGATCTGCTTCAATTCATAACGGAGTTACTGTGATTTTACACAGAGTACACTTTATTAGTGGGCTTTCGCTTAAGCCGAAGGCAAGCACACTATCGTTCTTTTTAAGTTTACTTATTCTGACATGTTTTTTGGATCCACTACTACTCCTAGGGCGTTCGAGATAGAGACACCGTTCCAACTCGGAGACGTCTGGCCCGAAGTGGTGTAGTGTGCTTGTATACAGCTTTTGGATCAACGCACCTGTTCTCTTGTTCTTGTCGTTTTTCTTTTGGGTTTTTTCCCCATAGAGAATGAATAGGGCTCATGAATCGAATCGTCCTACTCGGACACGCTCCATCGCAGATGCACCAAACCTCATGGGATACTTCAGGCCACCTCCCCCGACACATACATGCAATCGGTTCTGATCCGCACTCATTTTTCCTTTTTCTTTTTGCTCATCCCTTTTTCCTCCATAGGCTTCCATTGATTTTTGGCCCCATTGAAAATGAATGGTGTTTCAGGAGAAAAACTTTCACTCTCCCTCAATTTTTTTAACCAAGTGACCAAACTTCAAGAAACTTCACTTGATGCCTCAGGCCAAGCCCCCGCGCAGATCCATCCCCTCATCTGAGACCTGCACTTGTCTTTTCCTTGGTTTCACGCATCTCTTTTTACCTCCATAGGCTTGCATTGATTTTTGGCCCCATTGAAAATGAATGGAGTTTTGCTCAGTAACACTTCACCACACATCCACCAAACTTCATACGGCACCTCAGGCCAAATCACCATCACACACATGATATCGGTTCTGACCCGCACTCGCCTTTCTCTCGCCTTTCATCCGTCCAGTTTTTCTCCATTTTGCCGCTAATCACTGGAAGCTTGACTGAGTCGTTCCTCCCTTCCCCCATAGGTGATGATGCGTTTGGCAAGGATCTGCTCATCTGAGACTTTGACAGCAAATCAACTTCAACTCAATGGCCACTTTATTAGGAATAATTGCACGCACACACGATAGCAATTAGCATATAAGCATTCACATGTTACCATGCTAGCTGTTAGCATGTTACCCATTACGAGATCATGCCTGCTGTTAGCTTGCGAGTTGTTAGCATGTTCACCATTAGCATGTTATCATGAGAGCTGTTAACATGTTAGGATTAGCATGGTAGCATGCAGAGTTCGCATGTATCGGCCTTCCAAGTTACTCCAGCTTCATGTTTTTCCAACTAGGCCGTGGGCGGCGTGAGCAGTGGTCATTTTATACGCACGTCCAACTCTTTGTTTCCAAAATGTATTCCATTTATTTGCTCCAAAAATATCAACAGAAAAAGCTTCGATAATGCACAACAAACTCATAGGTAAACGAAACAATTCATATTCCTTTAAAAAGTTAGGAAGTGGTCAAAAAATCGTATTAAATCAACATCACGCCACCCAACATTTGACTTGCAAACAAATTCTAACCCAAAGGCCTACCGGGCGTGACGCATGTAGATCCAAGTGTAGGCGTGTTCAAGCTAATTACCAAATTAACTAACGGGCTAATAACTAATTATCGACACAAAATCTACAATAATTTGACAGTAAAGATATACAAATTCAGAATAAATAAATATTTAAATTTAAAAAACATGAAATCTAGCAAAATGGCCATAACATTCCGGCCCCTAATTCTTGTGCAACAAGCAATTACCAACACAATATACAAGTGGCCATTATAATACATAATATTAAATAATGCATGATCCAAAGTCATCTTTTTTAAACAATCAGTTCAATAGCATTATAATTAGAAGTCCATGTATTCACAAACATATCAAAAAAAGGTTATTTTCATTTCTCTTATAAATTGTCCATAGATGTCTTTTTGAAAATTCAAAAAGTAAAAACTGAAAAAGACGAATGCTCCATGTGTTTCTAATAGACTGTATGCTTGTGTTCAGAAAGGTGTATGCTGCGTAATGAGATGTAAAGCATGTCAGCAGATGAGCATCAGTGTATATGCAGAGCCAGAGGTTCCAGAACTTGGAGGCAGACATTCACTGTTGCCTCTACACCGCCTCCATCAGAAGGCAGGCTTTGGGGCGTCGTGGCTCAGGTGGTTAAGGCGCCATACCATGAATGCGGGCGACCCGGGTTCGATTCCGGCCCGAGGTCATTTCCCGATCCCTTCCCGTCTCTCTCTCTCCCGCTCATTTCCTGTCTCTACACTGTCCTATCCAATAAAGGTGCAAAAAGCCCAAAAAAATATCTTTAAAAAAAAAAAAAAGAAGGCAGGCTTTGCTGATTGGCTTTTCCAATTCATTCGTTTGTGTCTTGATATGAATACGCCGAACAAATCCTTTAGAATCTGCCACGGTTTCAATGATGCGTCCAATAGGCCAAGAATTTCTCAGTGCAGATTCATCTACAATGAGCACATCACCACCAATGACAAAGTTCCTGCGAGTTCTGTTCCATTTCTTTCTCTCTTGCAACATAGGAAGGTATTCCCTCACCCACCTTTTCCAGGACAGGTCCACAATGTATTGGACTTGTCTCCACCGTCTCCGGACATACAGGTCTTCTTTCCTGAATAACCCCGGTGGCAGGATGGGTTTGCCTTTCAGTTGGAGCAAGTGATTTGGAGTTAAAGCTTCAATATCCTTGGGATCATTAGAGGAAGGGGTGATTGGGCGGTTATTCAGTATTGCCTCCACTTCACATAACACTGTATGCAAGGATTCATCATCTAGCACTTGTAGGTTTGTGACAGAGTACAACACTCTTTACTTCCTGTACCAAGCGCTCCCATACACCACCATGATGGGCCCCGTAGGGAGGGTTAAAGGTCCACTTTATACCATCTTGTGTTAGACTACTATGGATTCTGCTCCAGTATGGCTTGTTTTAACTCACGGTTGGAGCTGACAAAGTTGGTCCCATTGTCTGACCGGAACTCCTTGACTTGTCCTCTGCGGCAGATGAATCCCCTGATGGCGTTTATACAGGAATCTGTATCAAGAGAATGCGCCACGTCCAGGTGAACTGCACGACAGGTTAGGCAAGTGAAAAGGACCCCGCATCTTTTAACAAGACTTCGGCCTCTTTTTACTTCTATTGGTCCAAAGTAAATCAACGCCAACATGTGTAAATGGTGGTAAATCAGCTGAGATTCTGTCAATAGGAAGATCAGACATGTTTTGCTCACCTGGCCTTTGCCATTGTCTTTGGCACACCATGCACTCTCTGATGACCTTTCTAGCTGCTGCGTTGGCATGAGGGATCCAGTAGTGACGACGAAGTGTGGAAAGCATGTGGTTTCTTCCTCTATGACCAACTTTTTCATGGACGTGTTGAAGAATGAGCTTTGAGACATGGCTTTCTTTGGGCAAGATTGCAGGATGTTTCATTTCCTCAGGTAAGGCTGACTTGCTTAACCTGCCGCCCACTCTCAACACGCCATCAGAAACAACTGGATCAAGCTTGTACAGATGACTTCCTCACAGCACCAGAGCTCAAGGCAGCCGTTTCATCGCCATAATGTTTCTTCTGTACAAAGCGCACTATGGCTTCCTCTGCCAAAGACAGGTCATCAGTTGTGAGCAGTGAATTCCATTTGTTTTTTTTTTTGTTTAACACATTTCATTTCCACAGTTTATGTTCTGTAACTTCTGCTTTGTTTTTATTTGCAGCTTAAGTCTCTTTCAGTTTCAAGATCCATGCCACAGCTCTTTTAAGCTTTGCCCAGCTGGAGAAATACATCAGCAGCTTACTGGTGGGACACACCTCTTCCTTCCATACAGCTGCACACAAAACCTCGCTCTTCACCTCTGGATCAGCTTCTAACTGGACAGATGTTTCATGCATGACTGCAGGCCACTGGACTTCAGGTTTGGTGAGGAAATCTGGGCCACTGATCCAGGTGGATGATTTTAGGAAAGGGCCAACCTTTATGCCTCAAGAGGCTACATCAGCTGGGTTCAGCTTGGTGCTGATGCGTCTCCACTGAGTGACATTGGACAGTGTACATATGATGGACACTCTCTTGGCCACATATATCTTAAACCGTGTAGTTGTGTTTGCAATGTACTTTAAAAAGGTCATGCTGTCAGACTAGAAGACTGAATCACACAGGTTGAGCTCCAGTTGAGCAGACAGCATTTTGTTCAAGCGCACAGCTAAAACTGCTGCGGCAAGTTCAAGATGTGGTCTGGTGACTTGTTTTAGTGGTGCCACCCTTGCTTTACCAATAACAAAGGCCACACACACTTCTTGTTTACTATTAGATAGCCGAAGGTATGACACAGCACCAAATCCAGCTTCGCTGGCATCACAGAAGTGATGCAGGTGTGCCATTCTTATCTCACCAAACTCATTGGGTGCAAAACATCTGACACTGAACATGTCAAGCAGAACTAAGTCATCCATCCATCTTTGCCAAGCTTGTGCCATCTCTGCTGGAACAGCCTCATCCCATCCAAACGTCATTTTGCACAAATGCTGCAGAATTTGTTTTGCAGGGAAAATGACAGCAGCCAAGAAGCCCAAGGGGTCATAAATAGAGCTTACACTAGACAGAATTCCACGTCTTGTTAGTGGCTTGTGTTTGTTCATTATGCTGAAGGTAAAGACATCCCACTCAACATCCCACTGGACTCCCAGAGCTCTTTCCATGGGAAGCTGGTCCCGGCTGAGGTCCAGCATCTTAACATCTTTGGATCGATTTTCCTCAGGGATCTGGGAGAGGACAGAACGGTCATTGCACACCCACTTATCGAGTCTGAATCCACCTTTGGCATACACGTCAGTGAGCTGCTGGTAAAGAAAGATGCCCTGCTCTACAGATTGGATGGACTTGAGGCAATCATCAACATAAAAATTCTGTCTGGTTGTATTTATGACCTCTTCTAGATAGAGATGCTGATTGTCATCAGCGGTCTTTAAAAGAGCATAAGTGGCACAGCTGGGGGATGATACCGCCCCAAAGATGTGGACTAACATTATGTGCTCAGCAAGGTCTTGTGATTTCGCCATCAGGCCACCAGAGAAAGCGAAGGTAACTGACATGTTCTTTAGCCACTCGGACTTGATGGAACATCCCTTTAAATGTCTGTCATAAGGGCTATTGGACCCTGGCGAAAATGAATGAGCACACCAAGCAAGGTGTTAGTCAAATCTGGCCCTTGTAGGAGCTCTTTGTTCAGTGAAGAGCGGGCCGAGAGGCTGCGCGGGAGCGAAGCTGCGCGAGAGCGGGCCGAGAGGTTGCGCGGGAGCGAAGCTGCGCGGGAGCAGGACGAGAGGTAGCGCGGGAACGGGCCGCGTAATAACAACAAACGCAATGCCCCCGAAGAAAGCTCCTACGGTCGAGGAGATAGATGATATTAAAAAATCCCTCGACTTTCTGGGTGAAGAAATCTCTGCTGTCAGGATGCAGCAGAAGACCATCCTGGACCTGGTAGAAGAGGTCAAAGCTCTGAGGCTGCAGAACACGGAGAAGGCAAAGAGGATCGCCATTCTAGAGAACCGAGTGGAGGAGCTGGAGCAGTACACCCGGATGAATGACATCATTGTGACCGGACTGCAGATTCAGCCCCGCTCATATGCTGGAGCAGTGGCGAGAAGAGATGGAGAGGAACTGAACGAGGAGGATGCTAACTCTGTGGAGAAACAGGTGTTAGCATTCCTGCACTCCAAGGGGATTGAGGTAAAAAGCAATAACATTGAAGCATGTCACCCTCTCCCACGGAGAAGCAACACAGGCAAACCAGCTGTAATAATGAGATTTGCCAACAGAAAGCATAAGATGCAATTGTTAAAACAAGGGAAGAAACTGAAAGGCTCAGATGTGTTTTTAAATGAGCACTTAACAAAAAAAAATGCAGACATTGCAAAAAAGGCGAGACTACTAAGGAAACAGGGGAAAATCCAAAACACTTGGACACAAAACTGCAAGATTTTCATAAAGCTGAAGGGATCTCCAGAAGAGGCCAAGATCTTGGTCATCCGAGATATTGGGGAACTGGACAAATTCTAAGGGAGCCAAATAAAGCAATTTACAATCATGACACAAGGACTGGACACTGGACACAAGAACTGGACACTTTCCTTTATACTGAGCACAAAATACAAGATATGGAAAATAATATTGATCCGGAAAATAATCTTTTCAGCAACATCAATATCAGCTGCCGGTATTACACTGAATATCAATACAATGCAAAGATTAGAGATGGAAATAAGATATCAATTATTCATTTCAATATCAGAAGTCTGTATGCCAATTTCCATAAAATGAAGGAATATCTCAGTCAGTTCAAGACTCCATTCAATATAATAGCCATATCAGAAACTTGGATCAACGATGAGATGGGAGTAGATTTTGAGCTGAACGGGTATGAATTAAATTATATCAATAGAAAGAACAAAAGAGGAGGGGGAGTGGCAATATATGTTGATAATAGTTTGGAATATAAAATTAATAATAAAATGACGGTAGCTGTTGATGATTGGATGGAGTGTATTACAATAGAAATATGCTGTGAAAAAATGAAAAATATAATAGTGAGCTGTATATACAGATGTCCTGGATCAAGCATAGAAGTTTTTATAGATTGGATGGAAAGTATGTTTATAAAATCAACTCAGAAGGTCATGTACATCTGTGGTGATTTTAACATCGACCTCTTAAATCATAAGAAACACAATGACAGAAGAGTTCATTAACTCAATGTTCAGTATGGGACTGTATCCAACTATTACCAGACCAAGCAGGATCACTTCTCACAGCACCACTTTAATAGATAATATATTTACTAATATCCTGGAAAATAATATAGAGAGTGGACTACTATTAACAGACATCAGTGACCACCTACCTATTTTTAATGTATATTACTGTAATTATAGCAAGAAAAAGGATACTAAAAATTATAAATATATAAGAGTGAAAACTGAAGAAACCATGATTGCACTAAAAAATGACTTAATAATACAGGACTGGAATGTAGTTTATAAAGAAAAAGATGTTGATAAAGCATATGAGGAATTTTTAATAATATTCAATGAACTATATAATAAAAATTGTCCTATAAAGAAACACAGTAATATACATAAATATACAAATAGTCCGTGGGTCACCAAGGGGCTACAAAATGCCTGCAAAAAGAAAAATATATTATACAGACAATTCTTAAAGCATCGAACTATAGAGGCAGAGGAAAAATATAAAAAATATAAAAATAAATTAACTAATATTATGAGGATATGTAAGAAAGACTATTATAATAAATTAGTGGAGAAAAATAAAAACAATATTAAAGGTATATGGACTGTATTAAATGGTATTGTGAGAAATGGATCCAAAACTACAAATTACCCGGAGTACTACACTGTAAATGACAAGACCATAAATAATATGAAGGATGTGGTGAATGGTTTTAACCAATTCTTTGTAAATGTGGGACCAGATTTAGCAGCAAAAATAAAGGAACCTGAGACAACACAATGTGGGAACATAGAAGATATGGGGGACAGAAATCCAAGTACAATTTTTCTAACTGCAACTGATGAAGAAATTATCCAAATTGTAAGAAAATGTAAAAACAAAACTTCTGCAGACTGGAATGATATAGACATGTTAACAGTTTAACAGTAAAGACAGTTATTGAGGGAATTGTGAAACCACTCACCCACATCTGCAATTTATCTTTTCAATCAGGTACATTTCCAGACAAAATGAAAATTGCAAAAGTGATACCATTGTTTAAAACTGGAGATAGACACCATTTCACAAACTACAGGCCTGTTTCTTTACTCCCCCAATTCTCCAAAATACTCGAAAAACTTTTTTCAGATAGATTGGACAAATTCATTGAAAAACACAACCTCCTTACAGACAGTCAATATGGATTCAGAACGGACAGATCAACATCGATGGCACTAATGGAACTAATAGAGGAAATCACAAAATGTATAGATAATAAAAAAATAGCAATTGGAGTATTTGTGGACCTAAAAAAAGCATTCGATACTATTGATCATAATATATTATTAAGTAAACTAGAAAAGTGTGGTGTTAGGGGAGTCGGGTGGAGTTGGCTGTCGAGCTATCTAAGAAACAGGCAACAGTTTGTGCAGATAGGTGACCATAAATCTGATTTCATGAATATTAAATGCGGGGTACCACAGGGGTCAATATTAGGTCCGAAATTATTCATAATATACATCAATGACATATGTACAATTTCGAAAGAACTGAAATTTGTTTTGTTTGCAGATGACACCAATATTTTTTGTTCCGGTGAGAATTTGCAGCAGACTTTAGAGATAATCACAACTGAAATAAATAAACTAAAACTATGGTTTGACAAAAATAAATTATCATTAAATCTAAGCAAAACAAAGATTATGTTGTTTGGGAGACATAAAATAGGTTGTAATGTAGAATTGATAATAGACAATATTAAGATAGAAATGGTACAGGAAATTAAATTTCTTGGTGTGATTTTGGATCCTAAAGTCTGCTGGAAACCTCATGTAGGATATGTACGAGCAAAACTGGCAAAGTGCTCGGCAATTCTGTGGAAAACAAAATATATTCTTGATTGTAAATCTTTGCATACTCTATATTACTCATTATTTTTGCCATATCTGACTTATTGTGTCGAAGTCTGGGGAAACACCTACAAAACCACTCTGCAGCCGATATGTACAATACAGAAAAGAGCAATAAGGACAATAAACAAAACAGGATACAGAGATCACACAAACTCACTATTCATAAAATCACACATGTTGAAATTTATGGATCTGGTCAAATTCAGAACAGCACAAATAATGTACAAAGCAAGAAATAATCTATTGCCGAAAAATATACAAGGAATGTTTAGTGAGAGAGAGGGGGGATAGAATCTAAGGGGAGACCTAAATTTTAAAAAACCAAAAGTTCGAACAAATATGAAAAGCATGTGCGTATCAAGCTGTGGGGTGACTTTATGGAACAGACTGGAGACAGAAACAAAACAAAGTGCAAATATAAATCTGTTTAAAAAAAGGTACAAAAAAATATTTTTAAACAAGTATATTACAGAGGAAGTATGTTAATGGAGGATGATGAGGGATAAATAGAATAGGGTTGATTGTTATATTAGAACTAGCTTAGTATATGGTATATAATTACTTATGGGGATAGATATCTTCATATTTACTGGGATAAGTATGTAGTAGATATTTTTTTGTAATTATATATTTATATAGATATTTATGAAGTGTATGTGTTTGTATGTATATGTGTGTATGTATATATATATGTGTGTGTATGTATGTATATGTGTATATGTGTGTATGTGTATATATGTGTATGTATATATATATATATATATATATATATATATATATATATATATATATGTATGTATGTGTGTATGTATGTATGTATGTATATATATATATATATATATATATGTATATGTGTATATATGGATATGGATATGGTATGTAGTATATATTTATTTTTGTAATTATAAATTTATATGGATAATCATGAAGTGTATATATGGTATATATTTTTATAGGTGTATTAATGTAGTTTGGATTTCGGGGTAGTTAAAAAGGGGTGGGAAATTAAAAAAAAAGTATTGTACTTCTTCCCACTCCTTTTTCGAACAATGTGCGGTGTATTGTAATGTATTAGCTCTTTATTTTATTTATTCTTTTTTTGTCACTTTTTTCATTTTCTTTCTTTTGTATGTACAAATAGTTACATACATTTTTATACATGTTCGAAATAAATAAATTCATTCATTCATTCAAGTTCCAGCAAAAGTTGAGGCACAATCATACACAACACACAGTATCTTCTTGCGGGGGTGGTAGACCCCATGATGAGGTATATACCACACCTTTCCCTCTTCATGTTCCAGCTGATCTTGTGGTATGATCTCCGAATGTCCTTCTGCACTGACATTATGCATGAACTCTGTACTCATTAAAAAATGATTGGTCTCTTTGAAACTTTTTCAGCAGGTATTGCGCCCTCTGCTGGGCCACATGTTTGTTGTTGGGCATTCTTATGTCACACTTGCAAAAAGGTAATTTCAAGTGATAATGTCCATCTTTAAGAACAGCTGACTTTGACATTATGTCCATAAACTGTATCTTCCACAGACATTTCTGCACGTTCATTACAGTGCTGTTCCACAAAATCTTGGTTGTACTATCTAACCAACATTTCTTCCAAGTTGCCTACAGAGATGCGATTGACCTGGACTGAGGCAGCAACATGCCCGTCACCAACTTTAACATGGCCAAGAGGCCCATTGATGACCCACCCAAGACGAGTCTGTACAGCATAGGGCCCACTACCCTCACTGTTCACTACTCTCCAGGGCTCAAGTGCTTTAGGAGCGTTCACACCAATCAGCAGCCCAATACTTGCATCTATTGGTGTTAATTCAACATCACTCAGGTAAGGCCATTTTCTAAAAGTCTTCCTCTTTAGGAACATTTTCTTTAGTGACAGGGATGGACTTTTGAGTATACACATCAGGTAGCCTCAGATACTCCTTTTCTTTTAGGTCCTGTCTACACGGCAACGGATTCAGGTGAATCTGATAAAATTGTTTATCGTTTCGGCCTGGCGTCCACACGGCACCGGCGTTTTGGGTGCCCCAAAATGAAATCTTTTGCGAACGGGTTCCAGAGTGGAAAGATCTGGCAATGGCACCGTTGTGAAGTCATCTGGATGAATAGAATGGATTTGTTTACGATGACATCACAACCACATGACTGTCAGTGCTTCACACCGGGTAGAAGTGTAACGAACTCGATGCGAGTTGTCAACAAATCCTATAACTTGGTTCATGAAACGCGCTTACAAAATATTTTCACTGTGAATATTTATTGTGTAATGGTGCAAAGTGAGAGAGAGAGAGAAAATGCGAAAGTGGAAATGGAAAGTGCGCTTTCCAAAAACAATCCCGCCAGCAAAAATAGGAAAAAAAAAAAAAAAAAAAGAGCGATCTCACCTCTTCAGATGTTGGTTTAAGTCCGACAGTACATTCCTCAAAAAGGGCGTAGAAGAACAAATTAATCCATCAACGTGTAGCATTCAATTTATTCCGGACCATTAAAGAATTCTGGAGGATCTCAGAATGTTGGCGTACCGGCTTCCATCTACCCCCGTTCATTCCTCTTTCCGCGTCTTTCGTTTTACGCTACTGATTAATAATCAAAACTTTATGTGGCTAATGCTACAGAAGGGGTTTATGCGCATGCGTCTACTTCTATTGTTCTGGTGTCTCCGATGGGACCGTCTTACAGCGCACCTAGAGGTGTGGCATGTGTATTGCATCGTTTTCAGCAAGCGTTGCGTTCCCATATGAACCTGAAATTTTACTGATCCGTTGCCCATGTGGACGCGATATTTAAAAAAAAAAAATCTCGTTGCCGTTGTCGTGTGGATGTAGCCTTAGAGCAGCCACTTCCAATCCAGACAGCTTATAACTACTCAGGCTTTTCCTGCCCCATAGTCCTAAGCAATATTTCCACTTTCTGTCCAATTGCATTTAGCTGCATCATCAGCGCTTCAGTGCAAAATGTTGCAGAGCTGCCAGGATCAAGAAAGGCATGTGTTTCCACAATCTTGGTTCCTTTGTCCAACTTTGCTTTCACTGGAACGACACACAGTGCACATTCTTTTGACCCGGCCCCATTATGGTTCCCAGCATCTAAAGACACGAGAGCATTTGACACAGATTGTTCTGTAGGTTCAGCTTTCGGGGGAAATTCTTTATGTTCTATGTGCAGAACAGTAGGGTGATTTTTGTTACAGGTGCAGCATGACAGACGTTTCAGACAGTGCTTACTCATGTGCCCTTTTTTCAAGCAACCAAAGCACAAACCTCTATTCTTGAGGAATTCTGTTTGAAAGACTCACATTTATCCATCGAGTGTATTTTGTTGCAAAACAAGCACAGAGTTTGAACAGCATTTCCAGCTTCATGATTTAACTGGTTATGATCCAATTTCTGTTTGCTACTGGCCTGTTCTGACACTGGAGCCACAGAGGGAGCAAAGCTGCTGCTTTTAGTTTTAAAAGTTGATTTTGCTGGTTTCAAAGCAACCTTTTCTTTTGGGTTCTGATTCTCGCCATAGACTGGATCTAGTGCAGCCCTCATTTGCCTTTCAAGGAAGTCAAGAAGGTCTTTAAATCTTGTTCTGCGATTGTGCTTCTCTCTAATATCACAGACTATCATTCGCCACTTATCACGAAGTCTGAAAGGCAATTTTGAGACAAGAATTCTCATGTTGGTCGAATTTTCCAGCTCATCAATAAAACCAGCTTCATCCATTGTGTTAAAACAGCTTCTTAAGAAGAATGTGTAAGACCGTAAAGCTGAAGCATCATCAGACTTCAAGACTGACCAATTCAAAGCCTTGTTTGCAAAAGCAGATGTTATTTTCACTCTGTTTCCAAAGTGCCACTCAAGCTGCCTTTTTGCTTCTCCATATGCGGTTTGTGGATTCGTGTGCAAACAACTCCGCACTAAGATTCTGGGCTGAGCAGCTGTAAATTGCTCCAAATAATAAAAGCCTGTCCTGCATGTTATCTGTTTTGGTCTCTATTCCTTGCTCAAATGCTTTGATAAAGGATCTGAATTGAAGGGGATCACCATCAAAAACAGGAATGTCTATAGATGGCAGAAGAGACGATCTCTGCTGTTTTACAAGCATTTCAGTGATCTCATTGTGTCTTCTCATCACCTCAGTAAGAGCACTGGTTTGAAGGTTAGGTTCTTCACTAGAGATTGGTCTTGGACTTTTCCCCTCAGATTTAACCATTGGTGCTACAGGAGGATGTGGATCTGGAGGCACTGACAGAGGTAAAGGAGCTGGGGAGATTTTCTGTACTCTTGGAGCCTTTTGAACTGTTGCAGGTGGTATGAAATCAGTAGACGTTCTAGATGAGGCTGTAACCAAGATTTCAGATTCAGCTTTAGACCCGTGGCTTTGCTGTTTCTGCAATGAGCTAAAAACTTGCACTTTTGCATATGCAATAGCCAAATTAGTCATCAGAGTTAATGTCTCCTTTCGTGCCTTTAACTGCGCTTCTTCAGAGTCAAGCGTGTGTTTTTCTTGCAGCGTGTTTGCTTGCGCTTTCAAAGCGGCTCGTTCTACTTCAGCCTGTATGTCCGCAATGGAATCAGCTCGGGAGGTTTTACTCTTCTTGCTAGAGGTTTTACTAGTGTTACTAGAACTGGAGAGCTTGCTAGGTGGTTTAGCGAAGGCCTAGCCAGCGCCTGTGTTGGAGCTCGTGTCAGAGACGGCCTGTTGCGCTGCTTGGGAGACACTATCTTGCAGCCCAATGTGAGAAGCAGCCTTTGCTGTGTTTAATTCGGCTACTGTCACTGGATTTAACTCAGTATTTTGTTCATCACCATCTTTATTCAACCAAACTTCAATCCCATCCAAGAATTCTTTAAAACTAATCCGTTTAGGCTCATACCAATCGCTGTGGTCAGTCTCCCTTTCATCTTCATTTAATAAACTTTGAACTGAAACCTGTAGCTCCATAAATTCCCCCAAATAATTACTACAGGCTTTCATATGTTCGTTTATTAAGGGTTTGGATTCCCCAGCATCAATCAAAGAATTAATTTCATTTTGTTTCCTTGTAAGAACACCAAGTTTTCCTCTGCGCATCTTAATCAGACTAAAAAGCTCTCGTTCCTTTTCAAGTCCTTCGTCGGATTCATTCAACATTTTAAACTCAGAATTCGTTTCACTACATCCAACAGATAATTTTACAACAGAAAAGATCCACAACTTCACGTTATGTTTGCTTATATCTTCTTTTCAAAACTTCTTAAATCAGTGTCCGCTTTTCAACCCGACGTTTCGGCTCATCAAACAAAGGCATCGCATTTACTCACAAAACGGCGCGTCTTCTCCAAGTCCTTTTTATAAAAGTTCCAATAATCCAAGTCCCATGTTAATATCCAAGTAAATCCATACGATTTTTTGACTTAAATGTATCGGCATTCCAAGTTACTCCAGCTTCATGTTTTTCCAACTAGGCCGTGGGCGGCGTGAGCAGCGGTCACTTTATACGCACTTCCAACTCTGTTTCCAAAATGTATTCCATTTATTTGCTCCAAAAATATCAATAGAAAAAGCTTCAATAATGCACAGCAAACTCATAGGTAAACGAAACTTAATTCATATTCCTTTAAAAAGTGGTCAAAAAATCATATTAAATCATCACGCCACCCAACATTTGACTTGCAAACAAATTCTAACTCAAAGGCCTACCGGGCGTGACATATATAGATCCAAGCGTAGGCGTGTTCAAGCTAATTACCAAATTAACTAACGGGCTAATAACTAATTATCGACACAATCTACAATAATGATATACAAATTCAGAATAAATAAATATTTAAATTTAAAAAACATGAAATCTAGCAAAATGGCCATAACATTGTTAGCGAGTTCATGCTAGCTGCTAGCATGCTAGCTGTTTTGCTACAGCTCAGCAAGCACACTTTGCATTTTCTCTGCAGAAATGCAGTTTAGTTTCAATTACACACGCATTTAAATAAGACTAGACATTAAAGTAGAAATAGTAATGGCACCCTATAAAAGGAGGACACGGCACTGTGATACAAATTTCTCTCCATCTCACACAGCTCCTCGTTATCATGGTATTTAAGGAGCAGTGTTTAATTTTTAGAGTCTCTTTAATAACCCCCCCCAAACTTCAGGGTCATTGCAATAGTACAAGTCAGAGTCCCGAGGTGTCTTACAGCTTGAAATTGAATTCAAGTTCTTTTGAATTGAATTATCATTCTGAAATTACAGAATTATTACAGTTCTAGTAAGACAACGTTTAAGACACTCAGCACCACCAAGATTTATGATTAAAAGCACAAATGGCATAAAATTAATATGTTTAACAGACAGTGAATAGAATGTAACTAAACAGGAAGTGAGACATAATGCTACTTAAAAAGAAGAGAAATGGTATGTGTAGTTATATTAGCATGTGTGTGTAAGGTGGAGTTTACATTAGACCGTATCAGCGGATCATCAGATTAACATTTTTAAAACGATTAGTGTGCACACAGCAACGCCAATACACAGATACGCTCAGCTCCGCAGGCATCCTGCGCTCCAAATCACTCCGCCCTGAACAGCGAGTGCCCTCTGGAGGGTGCGCACTCCGGCCCTGCGCAGCTCACAGAGCGCGCGAGTGAAGTGCACGAGCAGTGATTCGGGACTGAGCCGCTGTGTGTGTGATCCCAGCGCAGATCACTTACCACTTGCAAGTGGAAGGATGGCAAGCCTAAAGACAATCATAACTACACAATGGGCAGTATTTGCATCAGTATTTGCAGTATTTTCATACTTTTATACTCTTTAATGAAAGGTGATACAAGGCGGAAGTCTGCGCCATTTTTCAGCAGTCGCATCACATGACCAACGCCAGCGAATCAGGAAGGTGGATGTCACAGTGATGGTGTCCAATGACGACGCCAGCTAGAGCTCAGCACAGCGTATCTGCGTATTCTCAATGTTTACACAGCACCGGACCAGACACGATCTGGATTGAATATGTGGACGCTGGCGGATTCCCGTTTCCCGGCATTTCCAGGCGGTTTAATGTAAACGGACAGTGCATCCGCGAAGAAAACGAGACAGATACGGTCTAATGTAAACTTGGCCTAAGTGAGCAGGTGTAGTGAACATGGAGTAAGTGTGTGATCCCTCACCTCCACTTCATTAATGAGAGCGTCAGGCTCAGCCAATCGGAACAAGCAATCATACACCGGCTCCACCAGCGCAGCCATCGGGCTGTTATTCACCTACACACACACACACACACACACACCGCACTCGCGAGTCACACCAATTCAGTACTGCACAAATTACCCTGTTATGATATGACTTTGTATGCATTTCTTCATCATCTATATGTATTTGCTACAGCACCAATTAGCAAATTTGAGTTTTGTCCAGGAAGATCATCATCAGTAGTAATGTAGGAAGCTGATAAATTCACTGATGAAACACAACTGCAGTGCCTCACACTCACTGTGTCCATGAACACACACCTTCAGACTGTCGAAGACGTTACACAGGAGTGAGACGACACACACCCACTCGTGCAGTGATCGCCGCCGTGTCTCCTCTCGCCTCATAAACTCCTGCTGCAGCCGAGTCAGCACGTTCCTCCTGAACACACACGTACTGCTCCGCTTCGCCTCCACCTGCCACACACATTATTATTATGATGATGAAGAAGAGGCGGCACGGTGGTGTAGCGGTTAGCGCTGTCGCCTCACAGCAAGAAGGTTCTGGGTTCGAGCCCCGTGGCCGGCGAGGGCCTTTCTGTGTGGAGTTTGCATGTTCTCCCCGTGTCCGCGTGGGTTTCCTCCGGGTGCTCCGGTTTCCCCCACAGTCCAAAGACATGCAGGTTAGGTTAACTGGTGACTCTAAATTGAGCGTAGGTGTGAATGTGAGTGTGAATGGTTGTCTGTGTCTATGTGTCAGCCCTGTGATGACCTGGCGACTTGTCCAGGGTGAACCCCGCCTTTCGCCCGTAGTCAGCTGGGATAGGATCCAGCTCGCCTGCGACCCTGTAGAACAGGATAAAGCGGCTACAGATAATGAGATGAGATGATGATGAAGAAAGCCGCATGTAGCTGGAAGTAAAACTGTATTAGTGCAAACTACAGCACTAAAACCAAAAGAAAATATGCATTTCATATATATTTTAAGTGTTAAAATTTGAAATGAAATCAGTTAAATTTCAGTGGGACATTACGAATCCTGTGAGTGTCACATGACAGTGAAGAGTCTCCTCATTACCATGACTTGGAGATAAGCCCCACCCCCAACATGTGCCTCAGCTCCGCCCCCAGCTGTAAGACCTCAGTGGGAAGGTGGATTCTCACCTGCACCACACTACAGCACAGGCGTCCCACATCTCTGCACAGGGCCGGGTCCTTCAGAGCCTGGTCCACTATCAAATCACACAACTTCACCAAGTCCACTGTACCGGGGTCTGTGAGGGACACACACACGCAGTAAACACTGATGTACTTTAGGAACAGCTTTACCATCAAACCACACAATAAGAAAGTGACCCGGTGAGAGTCAGGGGACAGTCAGGGGAGAGTCGGGCACCTGTCAGTGCAGTTTTCAGCAGCTGCTGTGTTTCTGTGTTTAAAGCCTGAAGCTTCGACTCCTCACTCTGCTCCATTCTGACAATCACATCCCTTTAACACACAATAAAGCCACACTTTATATTCACAAAATATATACATTTTCTATCTCTCACTATGAGAGATGCAGTGTGTGTGTGTGCGTGTCCACACTCTCTCTGTCACGCTGTCTACACACAAACACGCGATGTAAAGTGCAGTATTTCTCCCACAGTGAGCAGCGGCGGAAACCCACCTGAGGCGCCGCTACACTGAGTTACTGATCCCTCACACACTCCGAGCCTCCGGCTGCTGCGCTCTCTCTCAGTGTTGCCAGATACTACTGACGTTTTCCAGCCCAAAATATGTTCAAAACCTGCCAAAATGCACTTGAAACCCCCCAACTGGGCGGGAAACCCCCAATCTGGCAACACTGCTCGCTCGCTCTCCGCTGCTGTTTTTCGCTCGTGCTCACTGCATCCTGAGGACCCCTTCCGGAACTGTAGGTGACTATCGCGATCGCCTGATTTAAAATAAACGCACTTCGGAAATAATCGTGAATTCTTGCTTAAACAATTTTACAAATTCAAGCAAGCTCAATCATATAAAATAATATATGTTTTTGTGTTTGTCTGCGAATAGATATCTTGGTTTGTTTGTGGATTTCTGCAAATTTCTTCACAAACCGCTCGAAAGCAGGCAACACGAATCTGAGGTGCAGCCTCGATCCGCGCATGCGCAGATATATGCTTCTATCAAAAATGCATCTTTATTCCACGTTTTATATACAAATCTCATAACATTAGCTATTTACGTTATTTTTTGTCTATTAAATAAATGACAATTGATAAATTTTATATCCTTAATCAATGCGTTATACATTACGTATTAGAATTTACCTTACAGGTATAATTTTCAGGTTTATGTACATATTATACCTCTTCTTATAGTTTATGTATAACTTATTAAGGATATAAATTATTTATTAACTGTCATTTATCTAATCAATAAAATAAGAAATTAAATAGTTAAAGTAAACAAGGAATACAGATGCACATATACTAACGACCACTCATACAATTAGTTTAATTTATTTT
Organism: Neoarius graeffei; assembly: GCF_027579695.1. Classification (NCBI taxonomy): domain Eukaryota; kingdom Metazoa; phylum Chordata; class Actinopteri; order Siluriformes; family Ariidae; genus Neoarius; species Neoarius graeffei. The sequence continues at coordinate 1,448,210 of NC_083572.1, read as the reverse complement.
GGGTAAGAAAGAAATCATGAAACTGAGTGAAGAACTCTGTAAATATAACTGCTCTGTTACATATCATTCTTTCACCCCAATCATCTTTTCATTTATTTAGACACAATTTATCTTCTATAATGGTGAGAGTAAACACGAATCAGTTCAGGGTTTAATAGGACCAACATGTGCTATCATTTTTAAAGTATTAACAGTCAAATGGAGTCATTATTTTATCAAATTCAATGCATTTCACAGAAGAAAGGACACTGCTGCTGTCAGCAGGGGGCGACACTGAGACATTAATTTTAAGTAAAATAATATGAGTAATCATGGGACGATTATAATTAAGGATTAAAAATACATGATTATTCCTATATACAACTTTATGATGTCAACAATATATTTAAATTTTATTATCAGCCCAGTGAAAATTCAGTCAAAAACACACGCAAAAGAAGTTGGTTTTTTTATTGTGAAGTCTTCTTTTACAACTTTTTCTTTCCTTTTTTCCCCCTTCAAGTCAATAAAGTATATCGTTGTACTTTAATACTGCTGTTCCACGAGATGACCGTGCAAAAAACTTTCATATTTCAGCTATAAATATTTTACTTTGATACAAAACAAAATACTAAACTACTAAACCTCAAGTCAGACGGTACCTTCAAGATCATCAGTCAGGACTTGTACAGTAAACATTATGACATCATCTGAGATAAAGAATGATAATGAGGCGAAGGCGTCACACACCCACTGACCCCGAACCGTGAAGACGTTATTAGTCATGATGCAGTGGTGTTAAACAGCTGTGTGTGATGTGCCCTTTATAGTGAGGAAGAGTGTGTGGTTTGGGACACATCCACACTGACACTAGGTGATGTGCTTGATTAATAATAATGAGTGGGCGTGGCCTGACTCACCTGTTCAATGGCAGTGACATCATCAGAGAGGTGGATGAAGGGAATGACACATGCTGACGATACACTCATTTAGCATGATGTTATTAGTGATGATAGAGGAGAGAACACACACACACACACTTCAGAGTTGTGAGCAGAATCACTGCTCACTTCACGTCCTTGTTTTGCTAGTTGTAATACTTTAGTGTGTTTATTTTGTATGTTTAGTGCTGAATGTGTAGTGTAGCGGAAAGCAGCAGGTCCCTTCAAGCACCATCCACCAATCACAGAGCAGAACTCTGCTGAGGTACTGATCCCAAGCCTCTCTGTTTCCATGGTGATCCAGCAGGAAGTCCTAATCTGGTTTCCTGACACTCCCGTTTCCGCTGCTACGACTGTTTGTGTGTGTTTTATTTCTTTAAATTATTATTGTTATTGTTGTTACAGGTGTGTTTACATGTGTTGCGTGATGGGAGTGACATAGTTCCGAGGGAACATTCCGGTCTGCCCATGACACGCCCCCTTCCACCAGTTCGGGTCCGAGTTGTCCAGAACCTGCACGAGATCTCCGCGTCGGAACCCGAGCTCACCGTCCTCCTGAGGGTCGAAATCAAACAGAGCCTGCACGTAGGACGTGTGCTGCAACACACACACACACAGTTTACTGACACAACCTAGAAATGTGCTGTGTTTCATTTATGTGTTAGAATCTCCCTAATGCCCTACTCCCTACACGTGGCCACTAAACGGTGCACTAACACACTGCACACCGTGACAGTATCAATGATCAGAACATTCTAGACTCAGCGCTGTGTCCTAAACGTCTCCCTGCACTGAGGAATCACATTCACTACACGATGTAACACCATGTGACCAGTGACCACCCAAACCACACCCATCACTGAATACCCATAATGCACTGGGGCACTTGAATACACTGCGCAGGGAACAGGGTGTGTGATCTGGGACACAACCACGATGGACTAAAATAGTGAGCTCTCTGTCACGGTGTTTGTGTGATGTAACATATGTCTGCTCCATTCCCGACTCCTCCCACAACATGTGATCTGACTGGCTGGATGATGATGAGGGGGCGTGGCACGACTCACCTGTGGGACCTGTTCAATGTCACGCAGGAAGATGGGCTGGTTTCGGGACACGGATGTGGATCGGTGATAATCCACCAGAGAGTTCAGAGAGTTAAACTTCACCACCCACAGGAAGTACTTCCCCGCCCCGTCCCTCAGAACCTTAAAGTGCTGCACATCATTCCCAAACCTGAGAGAGAGAGAGACAGTGTGTGAGACAGTGAGAGAGACAGAGAGAGAGAGAGAGAGAGAGAGATAGCAAGCGAGAAAGAGAGAGAGAGCGTGCAAGTGAGAGAGACAGCCAGAGTTTTAACACTTTTTGAATAAAACTGAATAAATCTAACTGTAAAAGAATAAAAAATGAAAAATGATGAATAAAATAAGTTGAAATAAAACAGACTCTAAAATTAAGGGCAGAATTACAATTAAAAATATATTTTAAAATAAAATTAAAGCTTTAATGTTCGTGAATTTTAGGAGATGAAGGGGCTCAGAACTGAACAGAATTAAATTAAAGATGAGAGAATTAAGTTTAACTGAAAGACTCTGAACTCGTTGCTTATTTAAATCCAAACAGTGACTTTTCTTTGACCAGTGTACAGCGGTGCTCGAAAGTTTGTGAACCTTTTGGAAAGTTCTTTAATTCTGCATAAATATGACTTAAATGTTGTGTGAGCAGTTCATGTGAGGAAACCCACCAACGTCCTGGAGCTGACGCTGTTCTGTACAGAGGAACGGGATAAACGTCCTCCAGGCTGATGTTCAGGATCTGATCCACAGTCACCACAAGCAGTTAGCTGCAGTGAGTACTGCACACCAGATACTGAAAACAAGGGTACACATACTTTTTTGCCACTCACTGATATGTAATATTGGATAATTTTCCTCAATAAATAAATGACCAAGTATAATATTTTAGTCTCGTGTGTTTAACTGGGTTCTCTATCAACCTTTAGGACGTGTGTGAAGATCTGATGAGGTTTTCAGTCAAATTTATGCAAAAATAAAGAAACTTCTAAAGGGTTCACAAACTTTTGAGCACCACTGTATGTCAATTACAATATAATAAAGAATAACAATGTAGAATTTAGAATAATGAAATAGAGGGGAAATAAAGAGTAGAGTTAGAGTAAAGTTGAGTTAGAGTAGAGTTGGAGTAGAGGTGGAGTGTAGTAGAGTAGAGGTGGAGTAGAGTTGGAGTAGAGGTGGAGTGGAGTAGAGGTGGAGTAGAGGTAGAGTAGAGTTGGAGTAGAGCAGAGTGGAGTACAGTGGAGTAGAGTGTAGAGTAGGAGTAGAGTAGAAGTAGAGTGGAGTAGAGGTGGAGTAGAGGTAGAGTAGAGTGGAATAGAGGTAGAGTGGAGTAGAGGTGGAGTAGAGTAGAATAGAGTAGAAGTAGAGCAGAGTAGAGGTGGAGTAGAGTGGAATAGAGGTAGAGTAGAGTGGAGTAGAGTAGAATAGAGGTAGAGTGGAGTGGAGTAGAGTAGAATAGAGTAGAGGTGGAGTAGAGCAGAGTAGAGGTGGAGTAGAGCAGAGTAGAGGTGGAGTAGAGCAGAGTAGAGGTGGAGTAGAGTGGAATAGAGGTAGAGTGGAGTAAAGTGGAATAGAGGTAGAGTGGAGTAGAGTGGAATAGAGGTGGAGTGGAGTAGAGGTGGAGTAGAGGTAGAGTAGAGTTGGAGTAGAGCAGAGTGGAGTACAGTGGAGTAGAGTGTAGAGTAGGAGTAGAGTAGAAGTAGAGTGGAGTAGAGGTGGAGTAGAGTGGAATAGAGGTAGAGTAGAGTGGAATAGAGGTAGAGTGGAGTAGAGGTGGAGTAGAGTAGAATAGAGTAGAAGTAGAGCAGAGTAGAGGTGGAGTAGAGTGGAATAGAGGTAGAGTAGAGTGGAGTAGAGTAGAATAGAGGTAGAGTGGAGTGGAGTAGAGTAGAATAGAGTAGAGGTGGAGTAGAGCAGAGTAGAGGTGGAGTAGAGCAGAGTAGAGGTGGAGTAGAGCAGAGTAGAGGTGGAGTAGAGTGGAATAGAGGTAGAGTGGAGTAAAGTGGAATAGAGGTAGAGTGGAGTAGAGTGGAATAGAGGTGGAGTGGAGTAGAGTAGAATAGAGTAGAGGTGGAGTAGAGGTAGAGCGGAGTAGAGCAGAGTAGAGTGGAATAGAGGTAGAGTGGAGTAGAGTGGAATAGAGGTGGAGTGGAGTAGAGTAGAATAGAGTAGAGGTGGAGTAGAGGTAGAGCGGAGTAGAGCAGAGTAGAGTGGAGTAGAGGTAGAGTAGAGCAGAGTGGAGTACAGTGGAGTATAGGGGGAGTGAAGTAGAGTGGACTAGAGGTGGAGTGGAGTGGAGTAGAGGTGGGGTAGAGTAGAATAGAGTAGAGTGTAGAGTAGGAGTAGAGTGAAGTAGAAGTAGAGGTGGAGTGGAGTAGAGTAGAGTTGGAGTAGAGGTGGAGTGGAGTAGAGTAGAGTAGAGTGGAATAGGAGTGGAACAGAAGTAGAGTGGAGTAGAGGTGCAGTGGAGTAGAGTGGAATAGGAGTGGAACAGAAGTAGAGTGGAGTAGAGGTAGAATAGAGTAGTGTAGAATAGAGGTGGAGTAGAGCAGAGTGGAGTAGAGTAGAGTGGAATAGGAGTGGAACAGAAGTAGAGTAGAGTGGAGTAGAGGTGGAGTGGAGTAGAGGTGAAGTGGAGTAGAGTGGAATAGGAGTGGAACAGAAGTAGAGTAGAGTGGAGTAGAGGTAGAGTAGTGTAGAATAGAGGTGGAGTAGAGCAGAGTAGAGTAGAGTGGAATAGGAGTGGAACAGAAGTAGAGGTGAAGTGGAGTAGAGGTGAAGTGGAGTAGAGGAGGAGTAGAGTAGAGTGGAATAGGAGTGGAATAGAAGTAGAGTAGAGTGGAGTAGAGGTGGAGTGGAGTAGAGGTGAAGTGGAGTGGAGTGGAGTAGAGTGGAATAGGAGTGGAACAGAAGTAGAGTAGAGTGGAGTAGAGGTAGAGTAGAGTAGTGTAGAATAGAGGTGGAGTAGAGCAGAGTAGAGTAGAGTGGAATAGGAGTGGAATAGAAGTAGAGTAGAGTGGAGTAGAGGTGGAGTAGAGTAGAGGTGGAGCAGAGTAGAGTGGAGTAGAGTAGAGGTGGAGCAGAGTAGAGGTGGAGTAGAGGTGGAGTGGAAGTGGAGTAGAGTAGAGTGGAGTAGAGTAGAGTGTGTACTTGACGGAGAGAGAGAAATCCCCTGGCGCGCTCTCGCTCTCACGGATGAGAAACGCTCCGTCGTGTCTCTGTTTGTTCAGCATTTCCTCCGCCCTCGCCCGCGGCATCTTCCCATAAAACCACCTGTGTGTGTGTGAGAGTGTGTGTGTGTGTTTGAGAGAGAGAGAGTGTGTGTGTGTGTGTGTGTGTGTGTGTGAGAGAGAGAAAAAAGTCACAGACAAACTACACTGAGATTATAACGAGAGGCTGATGTGAGTTCACAGATAATTTAATAAATGATAATTTAATGATAATTTAATAAATTTGATGAAATAAAAGTTGCGGCGGTGCAGCGAGACGCTGGGACTCACAGGTGCGGCTTCATCTCGATGTAGTTTTTGGGGATGAAGCCTTCTTTCCCATACAGCTCTGCTTTATACCAGTTCTGATCACATTCCTCATTTAACACCTGAACAATAAACACACGGAGGGGGGGGACAGGGGGAGGAGGGGGAGAGAGACAGGGAGAGAGAGAGACAGGGGGAGGGGGGAGGAGAGACAGGGGGAGGGGGGAGAGACAGGGAGAGAGAGAGAGAGAGAGAGAGAGCAAGAGGGAGGGAGAGAGAGAGACAAACAAAAAGAAAGACGGACGGACAGACAGACAGACAGACAGACAAAGAAAGAGACAGACAGACAGAGAGACAGACAGACAAACAGAGAGGGGAGAGAGAGAGATAGACAGACAGAGAGACAGACAGAGGGAGAGAGACAGACAGACAGACAAAAAGAGAGACAGACAGACAAACAGAGAGGGGAGAGAGATAGACAGAGACAGACAGAGGGAGAGAGACAGACAGACAAAAAGAGAGAGACAGACAGACAAAGAGAAAGATGGACAGACAGACAAAGAAAGAGACAGACAGACAGACAAAGAGAGACAGACAGACAGAGAGAGAGACAGACAAACAAAGAGAGATACAAACAAACAAAGAGAATCAACATTTATGCAAATCCTGACCTACTTTCTGTACCAAAAAAGACATACACTCACAAACTCTCTCCCTATCTCTCTGTGTGTCTGTCTCTCTATCTCTGTGTGTCTGTCTCTCTCTCTCACCTTCAGTATCTCTCCGCGTTTGAAGCTCAGCTCATCATCTGCAGTGGCGTTGAAGTCGTACTTGGCGATGGCCTCCATGACAGAGGCTCAGACTGCCGTCACTGACGTGTGGTTCAGTTCTGAGAGATTATCCCGCTTCAGCAGCTGCTCTTATAAACACATCAAAGAAAACAAAACAGACGGGTCGCTATACACACACTGGTTATAACACACACACACACACCAACCTGTTGTGTCCTCATCTATAAGAAAAGCTGCTGTCAGAACAAGAATTTCTTTCCTAACGCCACAACATTCTACATTTATTCAACTGTTTGGAAGGAGGTGATTCTTTGTGTTGCTAGGCAACAGCAGCATCCTTGCGTCTGCTCCGCAAGTTAACAGCGTGTACACGTCTATTTCAGTAGCACACAGTATCATTAACATACTAGTTATCAAACACAAAGAAACCAGCAGAAAACCACTGTTTTATTTTATAATTTCAGAATTTAAAATTTAATACGCAAAATTAAAACTAACATTCATTTATTTATTTATTTAAACTTTCAGAACACGTCATTTTATTTTGGGAAAAACTGAGCAAGCGAGGACAATTTAAACACACATCTGCACATTCAAATCCATAAATAAATTAAAATAAAATAAAATAAATAAAGGCTGAATTTAATGATAATATTCAGATTTTTAGACCAGACCATTCTCTGCCTCAGTTACGGAGATGTACAAAGAGGTGTACAGATTTGTACAGATGTGTACTGATGTGTAGAAATGTGTAAAGAGGTGTACAGATGAATAGAGAGGTGTAGAGATATGTAGAGATGTGTACAGTGGTGTAGAGATGTGTACAGAGGTGTAGAGATGTGTACAGTGGTGTAGAGATGTGTACAGAGGTGTAGAGATGTGTAGAGTGGTGTACAGAGGTGTAGAGATGTGTAGAGATGTGTACAGATGTGTAGAGAGGTGTAGAGATGTGTACAGAGGTGTACAGATGTGTAGAGAGGTGTACAGATGTGTACAGAGGTGTAGAGATGTGTACAGAGGTGTACAGTGGTGTAGAGATATGTAGAGATGTGTACAGAGGTGTAGAGATGTGTATAGAGGTGTAGAGATATGTAGAGATGTGTACAGAGGTGTAGAGAGGTGTACAGATGTGTACAGAGGTGTAGAGAGGTGTAGAGATGTGTACAGAGGTGTACAGAGGTGTAGAGATGTGTACAGAGGTGTAGAGAGGTGTGGAGATGTGTACAGAGGTGTACAGTGGTGTAGAGATATGTAGAGATGTGTACAGAGGTGTAGAGATGTGTAGAGATGTGTATAGAGGTGTAGAGATATGTAGAGATGTGTAGAGAGGTGTACAGATGTGTACAGAGGTGTAGAGAGGTGTAGAGATGTGTACAGAGGTGTAGAGATGTGGAGAGATGTGTAGAGAGGTGTAGAGATGTGTAGAGAGGTGTAGAGATGTGTACAGAGGTGTAGAGATGTGTAGAGATGTGTAGAGAGGTGTAGAGATGTGTACAGAGGTGTACAGAGGTGTAGAGATGTGTACAGAGGTGTAGAGATGTGTACAGATGTGTAGAGATGTGTACAGAGGTGTAGAGATGTGTACAGATGTGTAGAGATGTGTAGAGAGGTGTAGAGATGTGTACAGAGGTGTAGAGATGTGTAGAGAGGTGTAGAGATGTGTAGAGAGGTGTAGAGATGTGTAGAGAGGTGTAGAGATGTGTAGAGATGTGTAGAGAGGTGTAGAGATGTGTACAGAGGTGTAGAGATGTGTAGAGAGGTGTACAGAGGTGTAGAGATGTGTACAGAGGTGTAGAGATGTGTACAGAGGTGTAGAGATGTGTAGAGAGGTGTAGAGATGTGTAGAGATGTGTAGAGAGGTGTAGAGAGGTGTAGAGAGGTGTACAGATGTGTAGAGAGGTGTAGAGAGGTGTACAGATGTGTAGAGATGTGTAGAGATGTGTAGAGAGGTGTAGAGATGTGTACAGAGGTGTACAGATGTGTAGAGAGGTGTAGAGATGTGTACAGATGTGTAGAGATGTGTAGAGAGGTGTAGAGATGTGTACAGATGTGTAGAGAGGTGTACAGATGTGTAGAGATGTGTAGAGAGGTGTAGAGATGTGTACAGAGGTGTACAGATGTGTAGAGAGGTGTAGAGATGTGTACAGATGTGTAGAGAGGTGTACAGATGTGTAGAGAGGTGTAGAGATGTGTAGAGATGTGTACAGAGGTGTAGAGATGTGTAGAGAGGTGTAGAGATGTGTAGAGAGGTGTAGAGATGTGGAGAGATGTGTACAGAGGTGTAGAGATGTGTAGAGAGGTGTAGAGATGTGTACAGAGGTGTACAGATGTGTACAGAGGTGTAGAGATGTGTACAGATGTGTACAGAGGTGTAGAGATGTGTACAGAGGTGTAGAGATGTGTAGAGAGGTGTAGAGATGTGTAGAGAGGTGTAGAGATGTGTACAGAGGTGTAGAGATGTGTACAGAGGTGTAGAGATGTGTACAGATGTGTAGAGAGGTGTACAGATGTGTAGAGATGTGTAGAGAGGTGTAGAGATGTGTAGAGAGGTGTAGAGATGTGTACAGAGGTGTACAGATGTGTAGAGAGGTGTACAGATGTGTACAGAGGTGTACAGAGGTGTAGAGAGGTGTACAGTGGTGTAGAGATATGTAGAGATGTGTACAGAGGTGTAGAGATATGTAGAGATGTGTACAGAGGTGTAGAGAGGTGTACAGATGTGTAGAGAGGTGTAGAGAGGTGTACAGAGGTGTAGAGATGTGTACAGAGGTGTAGAGTAATGTACTTGGCCATTCCAAAACATTCACTTTATTCTTCTTTAACCATTCTTTGGTAGAACGACTTGTGTGCTTAGGGTCGTTGTCTTGCTGCATGACCCACCTTCTCTTGAGATTCAGTTCATGGACAGATGTCCTGACATTTTCCTTTAGAATTCGCTGGTATAATTCAGAATTCATTGTTCCATCAATGATGGCAAGCCGTCCTGGCCCAGATGCAGCAAAACAGGCCCAAACCATGATACTACCACCACCATGTTTCACAGATGGGATAAGGTTCTTATGCTGGAATGGAATGTTTTTCTTTCTCCAAACATAACGCTTCTCATTTAAACCAAAAAGTTCTATTTTGGTCTCATCCGTCCACAAAACATTTTTCCAATAGCCTTCTGGCTTGTCCATGTGATCTTTAGCAAACCGCAGATGAGCATCAATGTTCTTTTTGGAGAGCAGTGGCTTTCTCCTTGCAACCCTGCCATGCACACCATTGTTGTTCAGTGTTCTCCTGATGATGGACTCATGAACATTAACATTAGCCAATGTAAGAGAGGCCTTCAGTTGCTTCGAAGTTACCCTGGGGTCCTTTGTGACCTCGCCGACTATTACACGCCTTGCTCTTGGAGTGATCTTTGTTGGTCGACCACTCCTGGGGAGGGTAACAATGGTCTTGAATTTCCTCCATTTGTACACAATCTGTCTGACTGTGGATTGGTGGAGTCCAAACTCTTTAGAGATGGTTTTGTAACCTTTTCCAGCCTGATGAGCATCAACAACGCTTTTTCTGAGCTCCTCAGAAATCTCCTTTGTTCGTGCCATGATACACTTCCACAAACATGTTGTGAAGATCAGACTTTGATAGATCCCTGTTCTTTAAATAAAACAGGGTGCCCACTCACACCTGATTGTCATCCCATTGATTGAAAACACCTGACTCTAATTTCACCTTCAAATTAACTGCTAATCCTAGAGGTTCACATACTTTTGCCACTCACAGATATGTAATATTGGATCATTTTCCTCAATAAATAAATGACCAAGTATAATATTTTTGTCTCATTTGTTTAACTGGGTTCTCTTTATCTACTTTTGGAACTTGTGTGAAAATCTGATGATGTTTTAGGTCATATTTATGCAGAAATATAGAAAATTCTAAAGGGTTCACAAACTTTCAAGCACCACTGTACGTGTGTGTCTTAATGGGTGAATAAAAGGCATGGAGTTAAATATTATTGTAGAAAGGGGCTTTATGAAGTTCAGTCCATTTACTTGCATTGGTTTACGGGGAAGATTTGCCACATCCAATATGGCGGACACTCTGACGTATCCCAGCAACGGGCCACCAGCTCAATGCGGCGTCTATGTTTATATGTCTATGGAGAAAGGTCTGTTAAACGGGAAGTTTCATTTCAAAAGTTTCATTTCAAAAGGAGAGTGTGATTGAGTTGGTTTTGGTATGCACTTTGCAGTTCTAAAATACTTTTGTAAAGTGAGATGTCAGTATGCTGTAGCACTGTGATATGACACTAAATGTCTTTATTGAAGTCCAACTGCAATTTATTTTTGTTTGCACAGCACTGTGAGGTCCTATAGGCTGTGACTGAATACAACTCTAGCACAATTGAAGTTTTATTTCATTATTTTCTTTTGTCACACATGTCTGAACTGAGACACAGTAGTATGTGACTACATGTTTTATATTTGAGACTGCAGCTCCCTAATCCATCACACAAAACACAAAATTGGATTTTATGTTCAGTACTGCCTAGTATGTGAGTGAATAAACTCCCTTACCATTTTCTTTTGTCCCAGCAGTTTTTAACAAGTACTTTTAGCATAAAATGTGTTCACCATTTTAATTGTAACATTTCACTTTAAAAGCCTTATTCATTGGGAGCTCAGTCGACTAAGGCGCCATACCATAAATCTAGGGACCTGGGTTTGATTCCGACCCGAGGTCATTTCCCGATCCCTCCCTGTCTCTCTCTCCCGTTTATTTCCTGTCTCTACACTGTCCTATCCAATAAAGGTGAAAAAAGCCCCAAAAAAAATCTTTAAAAAAAAGCCTTATTCATTTACATAGATTTTTAAAAAATGCGATTAACTATATGAAATCCTGAGATTAATCGCGATTACATTTTTTAATCATTTGACAGCCCTAGTACAGAGGTGTAGAGATGTGTAGAGATGTGTACAGTGGTGTAGAGATATGTAGAGATGTGTATAGAGGTGTAGAGATGTGTACAGTGGTGTAGAGATGTGTACAGAGGTGTAGAGATGTGTACAGAGGTGTAGAGATATGTAGAGATGTGTACAGTGGTGTAGAGAGGTGTAGAGATGTGTACAGAGGTGTACAGATGTTTAGAGAGGTGTAGAGATGTGTACAGAGGTGTAGAGATGTGTACAGAGGTGTACAGATGTTTAGAGAGGTGTAGAGATGTGTACAGATGTGTAGAGAGGTGTAGAGATGTGTACAGATGTTTAGAGAGGTGTAGAGATGTGTACAGATGTTTAGAGAGGTGTAGAGATGTGTACAGATGTGTACAGTGGTGTAGAGATGTGTACAGATGTGTACAGAGGTGTAGAGAGGTGTAGAGATGTGTACAGAGGTGTACAGATGTGTAGAGATGTGTACAGAGGTGTACAGATGTGTAGAGAGGTGTACAGATGTGTACAGAGGTGTAGAGAGGTGTAGAGATGTGTAGAGAGGTGTAGAGATGTGTACAGAGGTGTACAGAGGTGTAGAGATGTGTACAGATGTGTACAGAGGTGTAGAGAGGTGTAGAGATGTGTAGAGAGGTGTAGAGATGTGTACAGATGTTTAGAGAGGTGTAGAGATGTGTACAGATGTTTAGAGATGTGTACAGATGTGTACAGTGGTGTAGAGATGTGTACAGATGTGTACAGAGGTGTAGAGAGGTGTAGAGATGTGTACAGAGGTGTACAGATGTGTAGAGATGTGTACAGAGGTGTACAGATGTGTAGAGAGGTGTACAGATGTGTACAGAGGTGTAGAGAGGTGTAGAGATGTGTAGAGATGTGTACAGAGGTGTACAGAGGTGTAGAGATGTGTACAGAGGTGTACAGAGGTGTAGAGAGGTGTAGAGATGTGTAGAGAGGTGTAGAGATGTGTACAGAGGTGTAGAGATGTGTGTAGAGCTGTGTAGAGCTGTGAGAGAATAGCGCTAACCCAGTGTTTGTTGCTGAGCTCTGAATGAGAAGCAGAAACCCTCACCCTGAAATCAGGAGTCTCCGCTCACACAGTGCTTCAGGTTCACTTCCTGCTGCTTTAAATCCTGAATGGAGACAAACACCGAGTAATAAACACTTTAAACACTTCCGGGTGTAGTATTAATTAATCTGTATTAATCTGTATTTATATTTTCACTGTGCTGGTTTTGTTCCTGAAAGCAGCGCGAGCTTCTCTCCGCCTCACAACCGCTCACTGCCCGAGGGCTCAGTGCGCGTGCGTGAACACACTGCGCCTGCGCGGTGCCGGTCGCCAGGGTACAAATGCGCATGCGCAAATATAGAATTCCATTGGACTGTGTGATCCCTGCATATAATAATAATAATAATATACATTATGATGTCTGTTTTCATAATTCTATGAAAAACAAACAAATAATATTTAAAAAGAAGCTATAATAACATGCGCTGTATTTTAATGAATCTATTTGATTTCTTAACTGTACTGTTTTAATTTTAGTTTATTCTACTTTAAACTTAATTCAGTTTAACCCCCCCCCCCCCCCTTTTTGGAATAGAATTGAATAAGAATGCCATTTTTGAGAGATAATTTGCTGAAAAATTAAATTTTGTAACGTAATTGAATCTGATTGATATCTGGAAGTAAATACCAGAAACAAGAATCACAAACTGAAGACTAAATAAAATGATTATGAATTTCAGAAAGTCATTATAAACATAGAAATCAGAACAGCAAGGAATGTTTAAATCAGGGAAACCCTGTGGTCAGAGTCCTCAAACAGAGTCCTGTTGGATTCGTATCAGTCTCTGAGCTGAAATAAAATACTAAAATATTAAAAATGAACTGACAACTAAATGAAAAACAGGAAATAAATAAGCACACGCACACACAGAGTTAATTTTCTTTTTTATTTATTGAAGTAATATTTGTGTAAATTATGTCAATAAACTGAGGGAATGTTCTAAAAAAGTTTTTTAAACTTCACCTCCATTAATCTGTAGCTTCCTCTGTACTTTAGCTGCTGCAACACCTGGATCTCCCCTCACCGGGCTCAAGAAAGGAATATCTCATCTCAGGAGAGTGGTGTGTGGGTTTGTGGGTGTGGTTTGTGTGCTGCATGGGTGTGGTTTATGTGTTTGTGGGTGTGGTTGTTGTGCTGTGTGGGAATCTCCATCTGAGCACGGCTCCGTCTGCGCTGGTGGTGATGATGAATTTCCTGTTGGGACACAAACGCACGCTGCTGATGCTGCCGCTGTGGCCGATGCCCACATGTGTGACATCACCATTGGCGTAATGCCACACCTTCACCAGCTTATCATCACCACCTGGATGAGACAGGAAGAGATAAGAATGTTTATTTAACATTAAAACATTAAAATAAAGTTTAAAAGGCAGCTCGAGCAGATGTGATGAACAGATTTATGATTATAACTGAAATAATTAACAGTGATGTTATTACTGTGTTTATAAAAATAAGCAACATGAGATGTGTGTGTTTTCTCTCTTTCTCTCTCTCTCTTTCTCTCACCAGTGATGAAGTGAGTTCCGTCAGGGCTGATGTCCATGCCATTAATGGCCCCCGACTGTGAGGCCTCCAGCTTTCGAATGACTTCTCCATCATACACCTCCCAGTAGCCAATCTGACAGAAAGGTCAAAGGTTAACACATGGACAGAAGCCTTTCAGTGGTCCCATCCTGTCCTGTTACATCACTCTCACACACACACACACACACACACACACACACACACACACACACACACACACACACACACACACACAAACAGGTACCTTACGATCCGTTCCACTGGTGATGATCTGGTATTCTTCAGGATGATAGCAGACGGTTTTGAACAGTGTGTCTGACAAAACCATCTGTTTCCTCACAAAACGCCTGGAGAGAGACAAAGAGAGAGACAGACAGAGAGATAGGTGAGACAGGATGAATGGTCCACATCCTGCAGGAGAACTCCATGTGATTTGTGTATCTGCACTCACACCAGGTCCCAGATGATGCAGGTTCCATCTGAGCTCGCTGTCACACACTCCTCATTATTACGTTTGAGCTTGATGGCGTTGATTGAAGCTTTGTGCTCCTTCATGCTGGCGACAAGTCTGTGTGTGTTCTTCAGGATCTCCCACATTCGTACCTACACCAGAAGCACACAATAACACATCACACCCCAAACATCATACCCCAAAACATTACACCCCAAAACATCCATCCATCCATCCATCCATCCATCCATCCATCCATCCATCCATCCATAAGCGCTTATCCTGTTCTACAGGGTCACAGGCAAGCTGGATCCTATCCCAGCTGACTACGGGTGAAAGGCGGGGTTCACCCTGGACAAGTCGCCAGGTCATCACAGGGCTGACACATAGACACAGACAACCATTCACACTCACATTCACACCTACGCTCAATTTAGAGTCACCAGTTAACCTAACCTGCATGTCTTTGGACTGTGGGGGAAACCGGAGCACCCGGAGGAAACCCATGCGGACACGGGGAGAACATGCAAACTCCGCACAGAAAGGCCCTCGCCGGCCACGGGGCTCGAACCCGGACCTTCTTGCTGTGAGGCGACAGCGCTAACCACTACACCACCGTGCCACCATGAGAGGTCTGCCAGAGAGGGCGTTGCTCTGTGGTTGCTATGTTATTGCAGGTGGTTGCTAGGGCATTGCTACTGGTAGGCGGTTGCTATGGTATGCCAGTTGGTTGCTGGGATGTTTCTAGGTGGTTTCTATGTTTTTATCTGGGTGGTTGACGTGGTATTCTAGGAGGTTGCCAGGGGTCTGTGATAGCTGCTTTGCTATTTAAAGTGGTTGCTAGGGTGTTGCTATAGTATTCCAACTGGTTGCTAGGTTGCTGCTGGGAAATAGTCAGAGTCATGCAATATGGTTGCTATGGTATCCCACCTGATTAGCAGGGTGTTGCTGTGTGGTTTCTATGGTATCGCAGACAGTAACTAGAGTGTTGTTATGTGGTTGTTAGGGTATCCCACCTGGTTGCTAGGGTACTGCTAGGTTGTAGTTATGATATTCCAACTGGTTACTAAACTGTTGCTATGTGGTTGCCATGGTATTCCAGCTGATTGCTAGGTGGTTGTTAAGGTATTCATTAAGCGGAAATTGTGTAAAATAGCAGTAATACTCTGTATTTACAGTTTTTAATTTCAAAGAGGAAACTGGTATTGTTTCGCATCACTTCCTGTTTCTAACATGTTTCTCCTCAGCAGGATGAAACGCAGATCTGAGACCTTGGGTGATGCTGAGTGACTCTCACAGCTGTAATAAAGCATTTCTACAGCAGTAATAGATGAAGAATAAGTTTTCTGAGCCCCACCTGTCCCTCTCCTCCTCCACTAATGAGGTGTGTGCAGTCACTGGTGCTCGTTATCGCCGTCACACCCATACTGTGAGCGTTCGGGATCATCATCATCAGGCGGCCGCTCTCCGGAGTGAACAGGCGGATTTTCCCATCATTCCACGCTACGCCATTCAACATGAAAAAGCAAAAACTTTTAACACTTTAGCACACGCTTTTACTAACAGTAAAATATAAAATGTCTGATTACAAATACAAAATGATCTGATTTCCCAACCTGATACTTCATATCAAATAAACAACACTGAATGTAAAATAAAGAGGAAAGTACAGTAGTAATGTCCACTACAGCACCAGCACACAAACACCAGCACGGTGTCGCAGAAGTGTTTAGTCGAGGTGTTTCTCACCACTGTAGATGCTCCGGCCGTCCTGCATGAAGTCCACCGCGTTGCACGTCATGTTTGGGACTCGGATCCGTAAAAGCTCCTTACTGGTCTCTGTGTGCCAAACACGGATATCATCCTGAGCACAAGTGGCGAAGAGCTCCGACGTTCCTCTGAGAGAGTGAGACAGAGAGTGAGACAGATGAAGCAGAACGGTGAAACAGCGAGTGTACACTCTCTCTAGTGGTGATGAAGAGAAGTGC
Organism: Neoarius graeffei; assembly: GCF_027579695.1. Taxonomy (NCBI): domain Eukaryota; kingdom Metazoa; phylum Chordata; class Actinopteri; order Siluriformes; family Ariidae; genus Neoarius; species Neoarius graeffei. The sequence continues at coordinate 1,431,977 of NC_083572.1, read as the reverse complement.
AGGTAAATCTCAGTGTCTTACAAAGGAAAGGCTGCGTCCCAAACCGCGCTGCTGTGGCTGGTGGTGATGAGCTCCGGCGTGAAGTCCGTGTAGCTGAACCTGTAAATCTGAGACGCCTCCGTGCCCACAAACACCTGCTGACCTTCACCACGCAGAGCCACGGACGACACGCCGCCCTCCAGACTCACACTCCTGCACACACACACACACACACAGCAGGTACGAGGGTTAATGTACAACATAAATAAATAAACAAATAAATACATTATAATTTACATCTGTCTTACTGACCCGCTGTCTTACTGACACTGTCTTACTGTCTCAAAATCTCACAGTCTTACTGTCTCACAGTCTCTTTGTCTTACTGTCCTACTGTCTCTCTCTCTAACTGTCTCACTTGATGGGTTTGAAGTCTGCGCTGGAGAAGATGCTTAATGTTCCGTCTCCTGACCCCACCAATAAATCTCCTGTCTTCAACATCTTCAGAGCATGTACACCCTACAACACACACACACACACACACACACACACACACACACACACACACACACACACACACACACGTACATGAGCTGGAGCAGAGGCTGAACGAATGATACGAATAAACAATGGATGGTGACTCCATCACAGTAAAGCCATTTTAAAAGTGTAAACACGAGTTAATTCCCTTTAATCCATTTTATTTTCACGTTCACACTCACCTTGCTGTATTTTTGCTTCTCTGGACCGCAGCTGCTCAGCAGGTGACTCCTCAGGTTCATTTTGAGGATGTCTCCACTCGTGGTGCCGCAGTAAAAGAAAGTGTCGTCCTCTGAGATCTATACAGAACCAAACATACACTCTGACTGGTCATGGGGTGTTGATTAATTCTCTCGAACAGCAGCTCTGACAGCGGTGCAGGTTTATATTAATGCGCTCGTTCAAATGTGGTAATTGTTATTGTTTCTATAGTAACAGCTCATTGGAACTGTGGAACTAACAGGAATTAACTTCCACAATTCCACAAAACTGATCAATATTATTGGAACACAGCCAAAGAACATATATTCATACAAATCATTAAAATATATCATTAGGACGTGTTATAATATAATAAAAGTCCTCTCACCTCTATGCACTTGATGACCCTCTTTAACTTCCCCATCTGACACTCCGTGGGGCGGATCTTCCTGTTGGGGAGGTCGAGTTCCCACACACGGAGCGTCCCACTGCAGACAGAAAACACAGTTTAAAAAAAAGCAGAAACCAAAGAAGAACTTTATCAAATCAACACACAAGCTCCGCCTTTGGACTTTAGGCCACGCCCCATCCCTGAGTCAGTTATCTGAGAGTGTCATGCGTGTGTAAATGTCACATCCCAAATACGTCTCTGCTGACTGACTACACTTTGGTGTTCAGGTTATGATTTTCCTGAACTGTTCCTCTAACGCTCGGTGGTGTGTGAAGGCGACACGTACTGTCCTGCTGAGATGAAGACGTCATCGCTGAGGTTGCAGTAGTTGATGGTGAGACAGTGACCTGAGCTCTGACCCGACGTCGGACTCCCACAGATCGCCTCCTTCTTCTCCACGTTCCACACCACGATACTGAACACACACCACACACACTCACATCATACACGATATACTAGAACACACTCATACAGCACACAACTTTTCATTCTCAATACAGAATTCAACAAGGAACGGGTCTTAGTGTTGAAGTCAGTGACACACAACATGAGTCATACAATACACAATTTACAGGCCTGATACACAGTGGGCGGGGCTTATTCAGACACGGCGACGTACGTCCAAAAGTTACGCCACATCACAACACGTCAGAGGATTTTTCTACCAGATATTCATTTAAGGTCATGAAATCTTAAAAAGTGTGAGGGATCTTAACTACAAACCTAACGACATTACACCGCCATTACGACACCACAAGGTTTCCAGGTTTCGTCGTAGCAGCGTAACTATGTACGTTTAGACAACTAGAGAAGTCCTGAGTAACTCTGTTGATTTGTTGAATTAAGAACATAAAGTCTGTGTGTGTGTGTGTGTGTGTGTGTGTGTGTTAATTCGATGCTGTGCTGTAAACACAATGTGTCCATGGTGTGAAGGACAATCTGACCAAGCGCTCAACTGCTACACTTTCAGAGAAACTTTAACTTCATTCATCATTTTATTTATAAATAAAATATTCACTCCTCCAGATAAGCGCTGTCTCTGATTAAGACACGTCTCCTCTGACGTCCTCTGTGTGGAAAAAAAAATTCCATGAACTTTAAAGCTGTACTGCCTTTCAGATTTCTCAAGTGTAGGTCATAAAAAGAATTCTCCCCGACTCCCAAATATTTTTGTTTAGTGACTGAAAGCTACTGAATTCGAATCACAGACTCACAATTTTATAAAAAACATTTTAAAATAGAACAATTAATGAATTTATCTCCACGTGTCCCTAAATTCTCCGCTATTTTTTCCTGCTTCACCATGACCCAATACAAGATACTACGTCATGCATCCCGTGGTGATCTTTCCCCGTTCACGCAAGGCATTGTGGGATACAAATTTGAAACAGGAGAGAAAAATGGAGGACGTGAGTGTGCGAATGAAACATGAAAGACCGACTACAGTAACGGAAGGAAAGCAAGAAGAAAAGACGTTATGTTCTATATGAAGGAAAGGAAACGCAGGACCAAACTAATAAATATGGGCGCTCAGCGAGCACCTCGGTGTGATCAGCTGTTCGTTTAGCGACAGATTGATGGAACTGTCAGTGCACGCTCAAAGGGAAACCTGTAGATGGCAGTAATGCAACACTGTGGATGCCAGCTGCCGTAAAACCCAAAAGAAGAAGAAGAAGGTAAACCTGCGCATGCGCACACGGACTTCCTCTGTCTGCTTGACTGCGCCAAGCGAGCAATTTCATGCACATTATTTGCTTTAATCCCCTCAAATTAAATAACTTCCCAGCCACAGAATGGCCTGATATTTTGTGAGATATTACAGAAATAAACAGATATCACAATCACCACATTTCAGACGGAACTAAATTTCACCGAGTTTATGAAATCGAAAGGCCGACTCGCTTTAAAGTGATGATATTGCTCATTAAGGCAGAGTTATATTTATTGATGTTTATAATATTGTCCTCGAACAGTGTGAACTCTGTGTGTGTGTGTGTGTGTGTGTGTGTGTGTGTGTGTGTGTTTACAGTGAAATCATAAATTTCAGTGTGACGTGTTGTGATTATACTCAACTGTAAGACTGTGGAGCTCGACTTAACAAGAAACACGAGCTTAAGCTCAAGAAAGATCAGAATTTACTGTAAGTAAGACACGCCTCTGTTTTAGATAAACTCCGCCCCTGCATGTGTAAGGTGGGGTTTACATTAGACCGTATCAGCGGATCATCAGATTAACGTTTTTAAAACGATTAGTGTGCACACAGCAACACCAATACACGGATACGCTCGGCTCCGCAGGCATCCTGCGCTCCAAATCACTCCGCCCTGAACAGCGAGTGCCCTCTGGAGGGTGCGCACTCCGGCCCTGCGCAGCTCACACAGCGTGCGAGTGAAGCGCACGAGCTGTGATTCGGGACTGAGCCGCTGTGTGTGTGATCCCAGCGCAGATCACTTACCACTTGCAAGTGGAAGGATGGCAAGCCTAAAGACAATCATAACTACACAATGGGCAGTATTTGCATCAGTATTTGCAGTATTTTCATACTTTTATACTCTTTAATGAAAGGTGATACAAGGCAGAAGTCCGCGCCGTTTTTCAGCAGTCGCGTCACATGACCAGCGCCAGCGAATCAGGAAGGTGGATGTCACAGTGACGTTGTCCAATGACGACGCCAGCTAGAGCTCAGCACAGCATATCCGCGTATCTCAATGTTTACACAGCACCGGACCAGACACGATCTGGATTGAATACGTGGACCCTGGTGGATTCCCGTTTCCCGGCGTTTCCAGGCGTTTTAATGTAAATGGACAGTGCATCCGCGAAGAAAACGAGACAGATACGGTCTAATGTAAACTTGGCCTAAGTCTCATGCAGCTAATTCTCAGCTCTGAGTTCTGATGTGTGGAATTTCAGTATTAAATCCTGACTACACACATAATACAATACTTTCCCCAATAGACGATCATTCATGATGAACAGAAACAGGATGAGACTTTACCTGCCGTCGTCTTGTCCTCCGAGAGACACCAGGTATTTCTCATTCGGAGAGAAAGCAAGAGCTTCCACTTTGGCCTTGTGGAGGATGAGCCGAGCGTAAATGTCTCTTTTAGCGTAATCCCAAATGATCACATCGGCCTGAGGGAAGATTTATGAACAGCACACGACAGCGTGATGAGAGAATCTGAAACAGGTTCATCGTTAGTGTCGTGCTGGAGTGTTATCAAGGACACAATTATCTTTAAGGCTAGCTATGGAGAGATGAAAACCACAGAAAGGGATTCTACTGAATAATTATAATGATAATAATAACGATAATAATACATAAATAAATAATTCTGCACAGGATAAGCAGGTACAGATCATGGATGGATGGATGGATGGATGGATAAATAACTCTGCACTCCATATTGGATTTCGCCAGGGTTGGTCAGGATTAGATGTTCACCTTAAAGCCCATGAAGGTGACCTGTCCTGATGCCACATACGTCCCGCTCCTGGACACAGAGACACAGGAAATGTTGTTGGTGTGTCCATGGAGGAACCCCTGCTTCCCGTCCAGCAGGTTCTTAATGATCAGCGTGCAGCCGAGTGGGTAGATCAGGTGCTCTTGGTCCGGGTGGACTCGCAGTCCTGAGAACACATGACCTGGAAAAGGAAAGAAAAAACAAAAGCATGTGGATATATTTTTAAAGCTATATGTCTGTATAGAGTTTCCTCCTGTTTCTCTGGTTTCCTCCCAACTCACAGAGATGCCCTGGTGGATTGGTGGCTCTAACTGTCCCGAGGTGCGAATAAGTGTGTGTGCACGGTGATGGTGATGACCCCGAGCAGGATAAAGTGCTTACTGAAGATGAATGAGTGCGGTGAGGGAAACATGGCAGAAACCAAAACCCTATGTTATTAAAGTGCCTGTAGATTTTTAAAAATGGAATTGAATGAGAATTTTAATAAAAATGACTTCTTTAAATGGAAAGATTTAACAAAAAATACAAAACCTTACTCTACACACTTAGCCCTTTAATGTTTGTTATTTGCAGCTGGACAATAATTAACTCAAGGCTGCTTTCACAAATATATAATTAGGCACTTCTTCACATTTAGCGCTGGAGTCAGCAGAAGCACGTGACGCGTTGCACTGTATGCATTGTGTGCAGCGAGCGTGCAGGAGGAATTTTGTCATATAGCAAAATATTCTCATTCATTCATTATCTCTAGCCGCTTTATCCTGTTCTACAGGGTCGCAGGCGAGCTGGATCCTATCCCAGCTGACTATGGGTGAAAGGCGGGGTTCACCCTGGACAAGTCGCCAGGTCATCACAGGGCTGACACATAGACACAGACAACCATTCACACTCACATTCACACCTACGCTCAATTTAGAGTCACCAGTTAACCTAACCTGCATGTCTTTGGACTGTGGGGGAAACCGGAGCACCCGGAGGAAACCCACGCGGACACGGGGAGAACATGCAAACTCCGCACAGAAAGGCCCTCGCCGGCCCCGGGGCTCGAACCCAGGACCTTCTTGCTGTGAGGCGACAGCGCTAACCACTACACCACCGTGCCGCCTATAGCAAAATAGGATTTGTAAATTCCCCTTAAACATGAAATGGGTTTCCCCGACCTCATTTTGGACCAATAAGAGTGCTAGGGATGATGTAAGACTTTTTTCTGGTCCTAAACAAGCTGTCAGCTGAAGCCTTAGATGAAAATGTGTTGAAGGTGAGATATTTTTGCATTTCCTGTCATAATTGTTAAGGTTAACCTCCCAAACTAAGCTGCTCATAAAACTACAACCTTTTCTGGTTCTAACAGTACCAATTAGACCATGTAGACCCTTTCTGTTTTGTGCTACAGTGTTAGGGTGTTTTCACACTTGGTCCCTTTCAGCCATCTAACCGAACGCAGATCGATGACTCAGCATTTTTTGCGCATATGTGAACACTCCAACCGTACCCAGACCCCTTTAAAGCGAACCGAACTGAGACCACCTCAGGAGGTGGTCTCAGTACGGTTCGCTAAAAATCAATGGTACGGTTCGCCTAATCTGTGCATTGTGAACAAAAAGCGCACCGGGTTCACTTCGCCTTTTTCACTGGAGTTTAACCTTCTTCGTTTGCCGTAGTTGGTCACGTGACTGTAGCAGGGAAACTCAACTTCCTTTTGGAACTTACCACAGCCGCTTTACAGTTCTCTGAACTTACTGACTGACGAGTCGGCCACAATAAAATAACTATATTATAAATATATATAAATATATAATATAATAAATTTATTTTCCTTAATCCGCACTATTTTGATCAAAGAATACAGCAGGGCAAGCATGGCAGCAGACATTTTGATTCAAGAGAACATTACCCAGAATTCCGTGCACTGGGGGTCTGAGGGCTCTAGAGGACCTGGTGTGAACAGAAAGAGGACTGAGGCCCCATCAAAGCTTAACTGGACCAGAAAGAGAACCCAGTCCTCTTTGTCATAAATTCACAGTGTGAACACAAAAAGAACTGAGTTCTTTTTCTGCTGGTCCACTTAAAGAGGACTGAGTCTGGTTCCTTTAAAGGGGACCAGGTGTGAAAACACCCTTAGTTAGAGGTGTGTGTGTGTGTGTGTGTGTGTGTGTGTGTGTGTGTGTGTGTGTGTGTGTGTGTGTGTGTGTGTGTGTGTGTCTTTAAAACTAAAGGATCCTTGACTGTGAACAGTTTGAGAAACTGTGAGTTAAAGCTCCATCTAGAACCTTCTGTGAGAAGGAATCACTTACACACACACACACACACACATATATAAGCTAAAATTAGTATAGGTTTTTATTTATTTTTTCATATTTACTTATTTAGATTTCTTTTTTTTAATGAAGGATGCTTGTTTTATGAGTTTGTGGCTCAGCTGCCTGCTGTGAGCATCATCACTGAGAGGTTTACTGACATTACTGAAGGCCTCTTTATGTTCATTAACACGCACTGTTTTATTTACTTTTAGTATGAATACCTTTTGCATTAATACTGTATGTTAATAAATTATTTTTATTATTATTATTATTATTAGTATGGAGTCCCGGAAGAGCCTTGAGGAATGTAGATGTATTTTGCGAGTGCTTCCACATGTGCCTGAAAATTGGTCGACAAGAACCTTCAGAGTATGGAATATATGTAACTTGAATGGGAACAGTTGAAAGGTGAGCCTCTTTTTCTACTTCGGTAAGTTTTACGGACTTTTTTGATGAAGCATGACCCCGCCGAAGAAGGCTGGCCCCTCCAAAGCTAATGAGCAAACAACAGCTAGCGGTGCTAAAGTTAACGAGACTGCATACATGGAGCAGTCGGCAGTCTTACAAGCGATTGAAGCCATGAGATCTGAGTTTTGGGCTAAAATGGACGAGAAAGCTGGCATTCAAAATGATTTGATGCGCAAACAAATCAGTATGCTGAGAGAAGAGATGAAAGCAGCTAACAAGCAAGCTAACAGTACGGTTAGCATACTGGACGAACGCACTGCTAGCTTAGAAGAGGCTGCCAATACTCATTCAGATAAGATCGCTAACTTAGAACAACAAGTTTTGGAGCTGAAAAAGGAAGTAGTGAGTTTAAAAGCTAAGACTGAGGATCTCGAAGGACGATCGCGGAGGTGCAATCTATGCATTTTCGGGATTAAAGAAGGTCAGGAAAATGGGGCCAAAACAAGTACTTTTATTGCGGGACTGCTCCAAGAAGTACTGAAACTTGATACGCCACCAGTGATAGATCGGGCTCACCGTACTCTACAACAAATCCCAGGCAGAGACCAGCCACCAAGAGCCTTCGTGGTAAAGTGCCATTATTACCTAGAGAAGGATAATATTCTAAAACAGGCGCTGGCGTCTCAAAGGCTTGTTTCAGGGATGGTGATAACATCAGAGTGTATCCCGACTACACACAATCAGTGGCACGTCAGAGAGCAGCTTTTGGACCAGTAAAACAACTACTGCAACGCTGCGTTGATGTGAAGTTTGGACTTTTATATCCTGCGAAACTGATAATCACAACTCCAGATGGCGAACAGAAGTCCTTCACCGACCCGACGAAAGCAACAACTTTTGTTAAAGGTCTCACAGCGTCGTAATGTGGACTATTGGCGATTAACTTCAACTGCGGTCAAGATGCTCTCACTTTGCATTTTGTGGTAATTTGGTACTGGATTGTATTGTTTGATATTGGATCAGTTTATTGTTAATGTTATGGAGGTATTGTAAGGCTTTGAAATTAGGCTTTACTGTTCTGCAAGGCATAGTTATACATTTATATTTTTTTAATTTTTTTATTCACTCATTTTTTCTTTTATTTGTTGTTATTTTTTTCTATTTTAATTTTATCCATCTTTTTTACAGTTTACATATTTTTTAATTTGTTTTGATTATTTATTTACTAATATAATTTACTTTAATATAATTTTTTTTTCACTATTCTTCTGGTGGCTCACAGTGCAACAACTGTTAAGTATTGCATATAAACAGGATTGGTTAACATAAGGTTCTTGTTGATTTCTGTTCTTATAAACTAACTGGATACATACAAGGTGCATGTGGGGTTTTAGCCTCACTCGGTAAGACGGGTGTTATCTCCTTCAGAGTGGCTTGGGTGGTTGGGTGGGTGCAGTCTCTCAGTTGGGGAGGAACCAGCAGTGGGTTGTTGTTCTGGGGGGGGATTTAATAGTTCCTATTGCTTTTTGTAACGTATCTTGTTCTTATTCGATATTTTGTTTGTTTTTCCCTTTTTTCCCTTCTTTCTTTTTTCTCCCAGAGGTAAAGCGGATGTGCCAAAGAGTATTCTCATCTAGACCTATTCAGTCTTTGACTATCAATCATGGGCTCCATGGATAACACAAACAGATCATCAACCAAATTTGTTAATTGGAACGTGAGGGGACTCAATCATCCAGTCAAGCAAAGTAAGGTCTTTTCACAGGTTAGCAAACTGAAAGTAGAAATAACATTTTTGCAGGAAACTCACCTGCACACTAAAGATGTGATGAAACTAAAGAGAGGAACAGTGTCACAGGTGTACCATTCTGAACTTGATTCAAAACACCGGGGTACAGCTATTTTAATAGGTAAAGATGTACAATTTATTCACACCAAAGTCTCGTCTCGTCTCGTCTTCTTCCGCTTATCCGGGACCGGGTCGCGGAGGCAGCAGTCTAAGCATGGAAGCCCAAACTTCCCTTTCCCCAGACACCTCGGCCAGCTCCTCGGGAAGAACACCGAGGCGTTCCCAGGCCAGCCGAGAGACATAGTCCCTCCAGCGTGTCCTGGGTCTTCCCCGGGGCCTCCTCCCGGGGGGACATGCCTGGAACACCTCCCCAGGGAGGCGTCCAGGAGGCATCCGAAAAAGATGCCCGAGCCACCTCAGCTGGTTCCTCTCGATGTGGAGGAGCAGCGGCTCTACTCCGAGCTCCTCCCGAGTGACTGTGCTTCTCACCCTATCTCTAAGGGAGCGCCCAGCCACCCTGCGAAGGAAACTCATTTCAGCCACTTGTATCCGCGATCTTGTTCTTTCTGTCATTACCCAAAGCTCATGACCATAGGTGAGAGTCGGAACGTAGATCAACCGGTAAATTGAGAGCTTCGCCTTTTGGCTCAGCTCCTTCTTCACCACAACGGACCGGTAAAGCGACCGCATCACTGCGGAGGCTGCACCGATCCGCCTGTTGATCTCACGCTCCATCCTTCCCTCACTCGTGAACAAGATCCCGAGATACTTAAACTCCTCCACTTGAGGCAGGACTTCTCCACCAACCTGGAGAGGGCAAGCCACCCTTTTCCGGTCGAGAACCATGGCCTCGGACTTGGAGGTGCTGATTCTCATCCCAGCCGCTTCACACTCGACTGCAAACCGCCCCAGTGCATGCTGAAGGTCCTGGTTTGAAGAAGCCAACAGGACAACATCATCCGCAAAAAGCAGAGATGAAATCCTGTGGTTCCCAAACAGGATTCCTTCCGGCCCCTGGCTGCGCCTAGAAATTCTGTCCATAAAAATTATGAACAGAACCGGTGACAAAGGGCAGCCCTGCCGGAGTCCAACATGCACTGGGAACAGGTCTGACTTACTGCCGGCAATGCGAACCAGACTCCTGCTCCGTTTGTACAGGGACCGGACAGCCCTTAGCAAAGAGCCCCGAACCCCATACTCCCGAAGCACCCCCCACAGAATACCACGGGGGACACGGTCGAATGCCTTCTCCAGATCCACAAAGCACATGTGGACTGGTTGGGCAAACTCCCATGAACCCTCGAGCACCCTATGAAGGGTATAGAGCTGGTCCAGTGTTCCGCGACCAGGACGAAAACCGCATTGTTCCTCCTGGATCCGAGGTTCGACTATTGGTCGAATTCTCCTCTCCAGTACCCTGGAGTAAACTTTCCCCGGGAGGCTGAGAAGTGTGATTCCCCTATAATTGGAGCACACTCTCCGGTCCCCTTTCTTAAAAAGAGGGACCACCACCCCAGTCTGCCACTCCAGAGGCACTGTCCCCAACCGCCACGCGATGTTGCAGAGGCGTGTCAACCAAGACAGCCCCACAACATCCAGAGACTTGAGATACTCAGGGCGGATCTCATCCACCCCCGGTGCCTTGCCACCGAGGAGCTTGCAAACCACCTCAGTGACTTCGGCTTGGGTAATGGACGAGTCCACCTCTGAGTCATCAGCCTCAGTCTCCTCAGTGGAAGACATAACGGTGGGATTGAGGAGATCCTCAAAGTATTCCTTCCACCGCCCGACAATGTCCCCAGTCGAGGTCAACAGCTCCCCACCCGCACTGTAAACAGTGTTGGCAGAGTACTGCTTCCCCCTCCTGAGGCGCCGGATGGTTTGCCAGAATTTCTTTGAGGCCGACCGATAGTCCTTCTCCATGGCCTCCCCGAACTCCTCCCAGTTCTGAGTTTTTGCCTCCGCAACTGCCCGAGCTGCAGCACGCCTGGCCTGCCGATACCCGTCGGCTGCCTCAGGAGTCCCGGAGGTCAACATGGCCCGACAGGACTCCTTCTTCAGCTTGACGGCATCCCTTACTTCCGGTGTCCACCACCGGGTTCGGGGATTGCCGCCACGACAGGCACCGGAGACCTTGCGGCCACAGCTCCGAACAGCTGCGTCCACAATGGAGGTAGAGAACATGGTCCACTCAGACTCAATGTCCCCCACCTCCCTCGGAAGCTGGGAAAAGCTCTCCCGGAGGTGGGAGTTAAAGACCTCCCCAACAGAGTGCTCGGCCAGACGTTCCCAGCAGACCCTCACCATACGTTTGGGCCTGCCAGGTCTGTCCAGCTTCCTCCTCCGCCAGCGGATCCAACTCACCACCAGGTGGTGATCAGTTGACAGCTCAGCCCCTCTCTTCACCCGAGTGTCCAAGACATAGGGCCGGAGATCAGATGAAACGACTACAAAGTCGATCATCGACCTCCGACCTAAGGTGTCCTGGTGCCACGTGCACTTATGGACACCCCTATGCTCGAACATGGTGTTCGTTATGGACAAACCGTGACTAGCACAGAAGTCCAATAACAAAACACCACTCGGGTTCAGATCGGGGAGGCCGTTCCTCCCAACCACGCCCCTCCAGGTGTCACTGTCGTCGCCCACGTGAGCATTGAAGTCCCCCAGTAGCACAATGGAGTCCCCAGTCTGAGCACCCCTCAGTACCTCTCCCAGGGACTCCAAGAAGGCCGGATACTCTATACTGCTATTTGGCCCGTAGGCACAAACAACAGCAAGAACCCTCTCCCCAATCCGAAGGCGCAGAGAGGCGACCCTCTCGTTCACTGGGGTAAACTCCAACACATGGCGGCTGAGCTGGGGAGCTATAAGCAAGCCCACACCAGCCCGCCGCCGCTCACCACGGGCGACTCCAGAGAAGTGGAAAGTCCAGCCCCTCTCGAGGAGCTGGGTTCCAGAGCCCAAGCTGTGCATGGAGGTGAGCCCGACTATCTCTAGCCGGTACCTCTCAACCTCCCGCACAAGCTCAGGCTCTTTCCCCCCCAGCGAAGTGACATTCCATGTCCCAACAGCCAGCCGCTGTGTCCGGGAATCAGGTCGTCGAGGCCCCTGCCTTCGACTGCCACCCAATACACACTGCACCAAACCCCTACTGCTACCTCTGTGGGTGGTGAACCCACAGGAGGTCGGGCCCACGTCACCTCTTCGGGCTGAGCCCGGCCGGGCCCCATGGGCAAAGGCCCGGCCACCAAGCGCTCGCATACGAGCCCCAACCCCGGGCCTGGCTCCAGGGTGGGGCCCCGGCTGCGTCCTACCGGGCGACGTCACGGTCCTGGATTTTTTCTCCATAGGGGGTTTTTGGTGAACACCAAAGTCATAGGGGATAAAAATGGGCGCTATGTCATGGTGCAGGGTAAGCTTTATGACAAACGAGTGGTCCTAATTAGTGCATACGCTCCTAACTGGGACAATGCAAATTTTTTTAAAGAGCTGTTTGGCTGTATACCAGAGCTGGGCACACACCATCTGATTCTCGGAGGGGACATAAACACGGTCCTTAACCCCATACTGGATCGTTCCAGAATTTCAACTACCTCACTTTCCAAATCAGCTTCCACCATAAATGCGTTTTGCCGATCCAGCGGTGTAGTGGACCCATGGCGATTTAAAAATCCCTCCTCCAAAGTATTTTCATTTTTCTCTGCGGTCCATCAATCATATTCCAGAACTGATTTCTTTTTAATAGATCAAAATTTGCTTCAACTTGTTAAATCATGCAGCTATGAAAGCCTAGTTATTTCTGATCATTCTCCTGTTGTTTTAGAATTATGTCTTCAGAATAGAATACCATTTCAATGGAATTGGCGATTTAATTCTTCCTTACTATCTGATGAACATTTTGTTGAATTCATTGAGTCTCAAATTGATTTTTTTCTTGAAACAAATCAGTTACCAGATACCAATATCTTAACACTTTGGGAAACTCTTAAAGTTTATATCAGGGGACACATAACTGAATACACTGCCCGTCTCAACAGAAACAGATCAAAAAAATTTAATGAGCTGATTAAATTAATTCAGGACGTAGACCGGCAACATTCCTTTGCGCCTACATCTGATCTCCGCAAAAAGCGTATAGCATTACAAACAGAATTTGACCTCCTTACCTCTGAAGAAGTAAGTGAGAAATTTTTAAAGTCCAGACAAAATTGCTGTGAACATGGGGAACGGGCAAGTCGACTACTTTCCCATCAGCTGCGTCAATATTCAGCTAACAATTTTATTGCTGAAATTGAATCAGCAAATGGGGAAAAGAAATCAGATCCCAAAGACATTAATGACCAATTTAAAATATTTTACTCACCCCTGTATTCTTCGGACTGTTCCCAAGATCAAAGTTTTTTAGATAATATTATTCTTCCATCCATAACTGACGAAGATAAGATCTCGTTAGAGCAACCTATTTCTGAAGCAGAGATCGGACAAGTGATCAAATCTATGAATAACCGAAAAGCTCCTGGCCCGGACGGCTACTCAATTGAATTCTACAAGGCTTTTGCTACTAAGCTGACACCTTTGCTATCCGCTGTTTATAGTGAGTCACTCAAACAGAAGAATCTTCCAGAGTCTATGACTCAGGCCACAATTTCAATGATCCCTAAGAAGGGAAAAGACCCTACCAAATGCGAATCGTACCGTCCAATTAGCCTTCTTACCTACGATTACAAAATACTTACAAAAATTCTGGCTTTGAGATTGGAGTCAATAGTTCCAAAGATTGTACATGAGGACCAGACGGGGTTTGTAAAGGGCAGGCAATCGTTTCACAATCTTCAGCGGCTTTTCAATATAATATACTCTAAACATTCGACCAAAAAATCAGAGTTTGTGATCTCATTGGATGCACACAAAGCATTTGACCGAATTGAATATGGACATCTTTTTAATACTTTGCGTAAATTCGGCTTTGGCTCAGTGTTCGTCTCCTGGATCGAAACGTTGTATGCAGCACCCCAAGCAAGAATTAGGACTAACAATTTAAATTCATCTTATTTCCGCCTTTATCGTGGTACAAGACAGGGCTGTCCTCTGTCTCCCCTCCTTTTTGATCTGGCAATCGAACCACTCGCTGTGACGTTACGTCCCGACAATGATGTGCAGGGTATTATTCGGGGTGGGTTGACTCATAAAGTCTCATTATATGCAGACGATTTACTTTTATTTATATCCAATCTAGAACTTTCAATTTCCCAAAGTGTTTAGATATCATTTCTGAATTTGGAAAATCATCTGGCTACGAAATTAATTTTACAAAAAGTGTTTTATTCCCAATCAATGATCTGGCCCGAAATTGTACTCATGTTTCACATCCATTTAAAACCACATTTGGTCCTTTGACATATCTGGGAGTAAATGTTACAAATAATTTTAAGGATTTGTTTCTAATGAATTTTAAAACTATTCTAGGTCAAATTAAGAAAGATTTGAATCGTTGGTCCACTCTCCCGTTGTCCTTGGTTGGACGTATTAATTCTGTAAAAATGGTAGTACTTCCCAAACTTTTATATCTATTCCAAACAATTCCAATTTTTTTTTTTTTTACCAAAATCATATTTCAAGGAACTGGATAACTCCATCAATACATTCATTTGGAATAAATCTACACCTTGGGTGCGAAAGGTAGTTTTAGAGAGACGTAGAGTGAATGGGGGATTGGGGTTACCGAATTTTTTATTCTACTACTGGGCAGCAAATATTTATAAATTATCTATTTGGTATAATAAAGGTGTGTGTGGAGCTGGCCCAAGCTGGTATATAATGGAATAACACTCATGTACATCAACCACCCTGGCTTCCTTGATTTGTGGCCCTCTTCCTTTAGCAGTGGGCACACATACTCATAATCCTATTGTCAGAAGTAGCTTATGCATATGGACTCAGTTCCGTAAACATTTTGGATACAAACAAGCCCTAGCATCTGTGCATCTCTCTCAAAATTTTCTTTTTAAACCCTCACTGATAGATACAGTTTTTAACACATGGGCAGGAAAGGGTATAAAGAATGTAGGGGATCTTTTTGTGGATGGTTGCTTTGCTTCTTTTGAGCAACTGTCTACAAAATTCAACCTACCAAAATCCCATTTTTTCAGGTACCTTCAAGTTCGCGATTTTGTCCGTAAGGAGTTTCTCTCTTTTCCTGTGAAACCAGATATTTGCCCAATTGACACTTGTCTGACAATTAAATCTCAGCGTTCAGGTGGTGTGTCTCAGCTATACACTATTATTTTAGAAATTAAAGTTCCGTCACTGCTTCCTCTGAAAAGGCAATGGGAGGAAGATTTAGGTGTGATATTAACGGAAGACAACTGGCAAGAAATTATAAGCAGAATATACACCTCTTCTACATGTGTCAGACATAGATTAATTCAGTTCAAGGTATTTAATCGTCTGCATTTATCCCGGACCAGACTTGCCAAAATATATCCTAATGTGGATCCTAACTGTATTCGTTGTCAACAAGCGCCCGCTACCCTAGCACACATGTTTTGGCTATGCCCAACTCTACGTACATTTTGGTTGGATATTTTCAAATCATTTTCCAATATTTGTAGAAAAATAATAGATCCAGATCCTATAATTGCCATTTTCGGAGTGGTACACACTGAACCGTCTTTGTCAAAGGGCCAATCACAGCTGATTGAGTTCTGTACTTTATTAGCTCGCTGTTTAATATTAACAAACTGGAAGTCACCCTCACCTCCTAAGCACTCACGTTGGGTGAGCGATGTAATGTCTTTTCTTCAGCTTGAAAAGATCAGGACCATTATACAGAATTCAAAAGAAAAATTCCAAACTATACGGCAGCCCTTTCTAGATTATTATGAAAATGTGTTTGATGCAACTTCTCTTGATTAAAGACTGGACTATGCTCAATAGTAAAGAAAATACTTGCCTCTGACCCCCCCCTCCTCTCGTTTTTTGTGTTTTCTATTTTCATTTATTTTTCATTATTAGTAACATTATTATTATAATATTTTTCCTTTTTTGTTATTTCTTATTATTTCTTTTTGAGCTTTTCATTAAAATAGTATTGTGTTTTATTTATCTATTTTTTTTCTCTCAACGCAATCTCTGTTACACTTGTTTACAAGTTCCCCATTTGTGGGGACATCATATTAGGGTGACAATGGAGAAGGTAAATTTATATGGAAGTGTACTTTCTGATATTGTGTGCTCCTCTGTGACAGCATAAATGTATGTTTAGTTGTTTGCTCTGAATACCTTTTAAAACAATAAAAACATTTTGAAATAAAAATTATTATTATTATTATTATTATTATTATTATTATTGGGTTTTACACAAAACCTTTAAGAGTTTAGTTCACTCTTACAGCTTTCACATTTATTCTACTGTTATTTCCACTGTGTGTGTGTGTGTGTGTCTGTGTGTGTGTGTGTGTGTGTGTGTGTGTGTGTGTGTGTGTGTCTGTCTGTGTGTGTGTGCCTGTATGTGTGTGTGTGCGTCTGTGTATGTGTCTGTCTGTGTGTGTGTGTGTGTGTGTGTGCGTGTCTGTGTATGTGTGTGTCTGTCTGTGTGTGTGTGTGTGTGTGTGTGCGTGTCTGTGTATGTGTGTGTCTGTCTGTGTGTGTGTGCGTGTCTGTGTATGTGTGTGTGTGTGTGTGTGCGTGTCTGTGTATGTGTGTGTCTGTCTGTGTGTGTGTGCCTGTATGTGTGTGTGTGCGTGTCTGTGTATGTGTGTGTCTGTGTGTTTGTCTGTATGTATGTGTGTGTGTGTGTGTGTGTGTCTGTCTGTCTGTCTGTGTGTGTCTGTGTATGTGTCTGTGTGTGTGTGTGTGTGTGTGTGTGTGTGTGTGTGTCTGTCTGTGTGTCTGTGTGTGTGTGTCTGTTTGTCTGTGTGTGTGTCTGTGTTTGTCTGTGTGTGTGTGTGTGTGTGTGTGTCTGTGTGTGTGTGTGTGTGCGTGTCTGTGTATGTGTGTGTCTGTCTGTGTGTGTGTGCCTGTATGTGTGTGTGTGTCTGTGTGTTTGTCTGTATGTATGTGTGTGTGTGTGTGTGTGTGTCTGTCTGTCTGTCTGTCTGTGTGTGTCTGTGTATGTGTCTGTGTGTGTGTGTGTGTGTGTGTGTGTGTGTGTGTGTGTGTGTGTGTCTGTCTGTCTGTGTGTGTGTCTGTGTGTCTGTGTGTGTGTCTGTGTATGTGTGTGTCTGTTTGTCTGTGTGTGTGTTTGTCTGTGTGTGTGTCTGTGTTTGTCTGTGTGTGTGTGTGTGTGTGTGTGTATGTGTGTGTGTCTGTGTTTGTCTGTGTGTGTGTTTGTCTGTGTGTGTGTGTCTGTGTGTGTGTTTGTCTGTGTGTGTGTGTGTGTGTGTTACAGTGAAGTTTCTTACCGTTGAACCCAATAACGGCTTCGAGCTGCAGTTTCTGAAACTCCTGCGCTTCTTCTGCCATCAGTTTCACAGTAAAACAATAAACTCACAATAAAATGCGCCAAATGTTTATAAAAGTTGATAAACCCGATGCTCCTCAGCAACCGAGCAGATCTCCGGAAGTGTTTATCAGAACCAGAACCGAATCCGAGCCAGAATCGCGTGCTGATACACACAGGGAATTTGGTTTATAACCGTTACTAAGCAACGGTAGTGACGTCATTCACCTGCGACACACACCGCAGATTCGGTGATGGTCATAAACACTCATTTAAAACGGGTTCGATACAAACACACCGTTTCTCACACTCAGTTTAAAAAATGTTTAATGAGTTATTGCTGAGTACTGTATATAAACACACAATAATCCTCACATTTAATCTCTAAATCAGACACTAATAATCACCTTTAGATTCATAAAGAACAGCTATAATGTTACATTAATTACTGAAATATATGATTAGCGTTTTTCTCAGATCACTATTGAAATTCTTAAGCTGTTTGTTCAAACATCATCTCCTCAGCTGTGGCATCCTAAAGGCGATTCCTCATCATCTGAACAAACAGCCAACGCTTTGGTGGATCCGCTGACCTGGCTGGGCCTCAGTGCCTCCTGATTCTTACATTATCAGTTGATCATGTCATGCCAGTCAAAATGCACGATGCTGTTTCTCTGGTGAATCGTCCGACCACCAAAACATCTCAGCACTGCTCCAGTCATTACATGCAAAAGTGTTGAACTTGTTGTCATAATCTGTCAGTCATGTTTTATACATTTAAATGTGTCCTAAATTGATGAATTGGTCTCAGGTTAATCTTAACCTTGACTTATGACTGGGAATGTGTGAAGGATCAGCTCAACCAGTGATCAACCCGTTCTCTACAGCAGCTCAGTGGTGAATCCCGCGAACCTTCAGTTGGTAAGCATAAACACCAATCTTCCAGAACATTAAAACTACTGACACGTGAAGAAGTGAGTAACGCTGATTATCTCATTACAGTGGCGTCTGTCAGGGGATGGGGTTTATTAGACAGCAAGAGAACAGTCAGTTCTTGAAGTTGGTGTGTTGGAAGCAGGAAAAATGGGCGAGTGTAAGGATCTGAGTGACTTTGACAAGGGCCAAATTGTGATGGCTAGATAACTGGGTTCTGAGCATCTCCAAAACGGCACATCTTGTGGGATGTTCCTGGTATGCAGTGGTTAGTACCTACCAAAAGTGGGCCAAGGATCCAAAGGACAACCCGTGAACCGGTGACAGGGTCATGGATGTCAAAGGCTCATTGATTCGCATAGGGCACGAAGGCTAGGCCATATGGTCCAATCCCACAGAAGAGCTACTGTAATACAAACTAAAAAAAAAACCCACCCTAATATTGTCTCTAAATGTTCCATATTGTTATGATATAATGTTTATATACCATCTGGATTATTATAAATAAACACATTAATTTGACAGACAGAGAGACAGACAGAAAATAAGAAGCAGCAAGAAATATCTAATGTCTAAAAATATCTAATCATCTACTTCTGTTGCTGGAACTGAATCAGAAGCATCACACCTTACATCATAAAAGCAATTTTAATCCCTCTAGATTTATTCATCATGTATGAAGTAAATGCAAAGTGTAAAAAAGAAGCCTTAAAAACACACAAACACAATAAAACGCATGAGCACAAAATAGTGATGATATAATTGCATTTGTTTTATTGATGAAATCAGATGTCTGAAAGAAAAGAGAAAAAAAATCAAAATAATCAGTGTTCTAGTGATTCATGTGCTCCATATGTCACAGATAATAATAATAATAGCTGGGTGTATTTCCACTCCACTGCATGTTGATGAGAATAAACAAACGCTCGATAAATAAGTTACATACAAACGTCACAGATCATAAAACACAATCAGAATAAATGTGTGTGTGTGTGTGTGTGTGTGTGTGTGTGTGTGTGTGTGTGTGTGAGTGTGCGTGCTTTAAAATGGATCATACTGAATTCCCCAAACTTCCAGACTCTGGATCCTGAATTTGCCCCTGCAGAGGATAGGACTGTCGAACGTGTCGCAGTATGTAGACTGTCCCTCTGTGAGACCCGTACAGAGACACAGAGCATGTCCCTTGTCTCCACCTGACACACACACACACACACAATAAAGGCAATACCATCATAATGATAAATATGTACAGACAGACAGACAAACAACTCACCGATAACCAACATCTTGTCATCTCCGCCCATGAAGTGAGGGGTCACAGCAGAGCAGGCGGAGCAGGATGATGTGATCACACCACAGGAAGTGGCAGTTGAGGAAGAGGAAGCTGTAGAGGATTCCTTCCTTCCTGTTGTTCCTGAGATGTGCAGCACAGTTTTCTGGTATCGCTCCATCGCTGGCCTCAGCTGAAACACACCACGTTTATCATTCAAACGAAAAAATATATACAGTTATTTACCTATCTCAGATTTCTTTAATGTCACGCAATTAAGGTGTCATTTTATTTAACACACACACACACAGAGCATGTTCCACAGAACATTACATCTCATTATTACATCACTTCCTGTACTGTACAGTCATAATCATTTATGTTTAGTGTGTTTTCCAAATGTTTCTTACTGTGAAGACGAAACACTCGCCAGTGCCGAAAAACTGCAGCTCTGCTCCCTCACACCTCCTCAGAGTCCAGTCTGAAGGCAAAAACGCTCCACATACCTGAGACAGACAGACAGACAGACAGATGTAACAGGAGTGTGGTTTGGGACACGTCCTTTTGGCTGTATCACTGTTCCTTCACACCAAACACACCAAAGAAAAAAATCAGCACACGCCTGAGTGTAAAGTGTCTCCTGATGTGACGTGACATGGCGTGATGTGATGTGATGTGATGTGATGTGATGTGATGTGATAGTCACCTCCTCGTCCACTGTTTTCAGGAGCAGCACCGTTGGCTCATGACCTTCAACGCACGCATAAAACCTGATAATAAAATACATTTAAAATGAAGAAATCCCATGGGGTCTGAGAGATGAACATAAAAATACATAAACCACTGATAATGTCATCATTTACTGCAGTGTCAAGTGAACATCATTCTCCAGTGTAGAACACAGGGATGAGTCTCAGGTGTTCCAGAGGGAGACGGGAATAGGGAGTAGGGAATGGGGGTAGGGAATAGGGAGTAGGGAATATAGAATAGGGAGCAGGGAATAGGGAGTAGGGCACAGGGAGTAGGGAATATAGAATAGGGAGTAGAGACTCATTTAATATAAACATCCAACTGAGCATGTTGAATTACATATTACACAAATATATTATTTGAAAATGCGTTTTGCTTGTGATGAAGAAGGAGAAGCAGAAGTTAGTGGCGTACGCTGTGAGATTTCTGCCATGTTCCTCGGTGCTGTAGAGGCGTTCAGGGCTGAAGAGAGAAAAGCGCTCAGGAATCCAGGCCCACACCACCCGCATCTCCGTCTCAGACACCACACTGGAGCCAAAACACTCCAAATCCACACTCTGATAAGAGCTGGAGAGAAAACAGACACACACTTTTTTAATATCTTACTGACTCAGACTAAGAACCTGAAAACAAAGACAAAAAACTGAACCCATCAGGAAAGAAAGAAAAAAACCAGGAAATGTGTTGAAAAATAGCAAATTGTGCAATTCGACAGGATGCAGCTGTTCCTGTTAATTTTAATCTGTGTTTAATCCCACACGGTCGTATTATCGGCACGTTTTAGCGTCAGACATGACATTCGTTGAGTAATGAGGTCTTTATTTGCTGAGCAGCTGCTCACCTCTTGTGCTCGATCCCTCTCCGTATTAGCGCCTGTTTGTTAGCGTTGTAGAGGAAGTTCAGCTCCTCGCGTGTAGGCAGCTGGATGCTGAAGGCTCTCTGAAGCAGAGCATCAACGCTACTATGACGGCTCACGTTCTCCACAAACCTCTTCATGTCCTGCTTGAAATCTTCTACATCGGCCACTCGAGAACTAACCGAGACCTTGTAGAGGCTGAGGAGCGCTAAAGCCACACGGTACAGAACCTTGTAGCCCTCGACCAGGTAGACGTCCAGCACTCGGATGGCGTAGCTGAAAGGCATGTCGTCGAAAATCCACATGATCCAGTCCGAGTAGAACTCGAAGAGGTTCTGATGGGAGCTTGCGATTAGCTTACGGATTCCCCGGCAGTATTTGTTGGCTAAGTCGCCGAAGGTCATGCAGGACGCGTGGGTGGTAACAAAGTTCTGATCGATGTAGCGCTTCTGTGGATCTGTGTAGCGCACCAGTGAGCAGATGCTGTGGAAGCACTGAGCCTCGTCTTCACTGTAGTGAAGCAGCAGAGACACCAGAGCTGGCAAGATGGGGCAAAAGGTCATCTCTGGGAAGGTCTCACTCACACACAGGAGGATCTTCTTCACTGAGTTCAGGCCAGATTTATTCAGGCAGTAGCGAGGAATCTCACCGTCTTTCATGAATCTGGGGAAAGGATGCGTGCTCCTTCCGTGCTCCTCAAACATCCTGCCTGCCAGGCGGCGATACGTCTCCGAGTCGTCAACGCTGGATGTGCACTCGATGCGGTGGATGAGGTGTTGGTAGGATTTGGCCTGCAGTGTGTGTTGCATCACCCAGAATCCCGAGCGAGCCATTTCCTTCAGCTCGGATTGATCACTGCAGAGAACTTTCTGGAAGCGACCGGCAGCTTCTGGGTCGATTTTCTCCCAGTCCACGTAGTGACCGTATTTCATGCCAGAAGAAGAGCTGATCTCCCAGCTGTCTGGTTCTGTGATGGTCAACATCGGGATGTTTTTAGCGTTTCCTCTCGTACCTGAATGGCCAAAAAAGAAAAAAAAGTTTATCTTTATAAATAAACTGAATGAGTTAAAACTGTGGACCAAAAATTCTGACAACATTCATCATTTCTCCAACCAGGTTCCACCTTTGTTTAATAATAAAAGCCAAAAATTGTGTCTTCTGATTGGCGTAGAGCTGCAGTGGCTCAGTTCCAGGTGTTTCAATCAAATATAAGGATTCATAACAAAAGATGAAGTGAAGAGTGATTTCCGAGTTTAGATTTCACACTGGATTTGTCTCACTTTGTGTTGAATAGAAAATAAAATAAAAACATTTTTGCTGATAAACTAAGACCTTTGGATCTGACTGTATTCATTCGGTTCCTTTAATGCAATGTGAAAAATTAACTTTCTCCAAACGTAATTGTTCCCAAACCCATTGTTTAGGTTAATCACTAGCCTGTGAGTTGCAAACCTGTTTTATGAAGATTTGCATAATTTTATTAAGATTTATCATATTATACAAAAAAGTCATTTTCTAAACGGAAACCAACAAAGAAAAAATGAAGCTCTGCCTCCTTCAATAACACAAAACTAAAATCAAACCAAACAATTCACGCGCGTTGTGACGATGAACCAGCCGTCACCATCCGTCTCAAATAATAAAATACTGCACAGACGATTTCACAAAACCTGAGTGAATTTATAGTCGTTTGTTCATGTGTTAGTTTATTTACAGAATTTTCATGATCCCGAGTCAGACTGGCTGTAACGGAGGAAACAAGTAAACAAGGACGACTGTAACATCATCAGTATTCAAACTCATGCTCTCGTGAACATCTTGTGACGACTTTCAACATTTCTGAGTCACTTATTAAAGTCCTGAAGCTTCGCCTGCTCAGCACGGGACTCGAGCTGTGTGATACTTCTGTCATTTTCCACATGAATAAAAGCAAAAGTCTCAAATACTTGAACTGGGTTTTTATTCTTTGGTGGGAACAAAAGTTTGGGACTCTTAGGACGACATTTCCTTCAGTATGGTAGATTAATGATTTCTGAGAAGGACACAGTGAGAGGAACTTACCTCCATGATCTTTACTCAGGTGTTTGTTTAGTCCTGCTGTGGATCGTTTTGATGACGGTTTGATGCGAATGTTTCCCCTGGTGTCTTCTTTCCCAGCATCCGCCTGAAAAGCTTGCTGGTCTTCGTTGTTTTCATTTTGATCAAACGTGTAGAAGGATCTGGAACGAGGTCTGAGGAAGTTTTTTTGGCACTCGATCAAATCTGATGTCTCAAAAAGGGAACTAGAACGAAGCCTTTGACAGCCATCTGAGCTGCTCGCTTTCTGCGACTCCACCGGACTGAAGCTGGAGAAATCAAAGCTTGGAGAAACCTGGAGCATTTCTCCAGCAGTTGAAGAAGAAAAGTTTGGAAAAGAAATAGTGGCGGTTTTAGAAAAGTTTAGAAGTTGGTGAGAAACCTAAAGTATATTTGCGTCCAGACATGAAGAACGATGGAGAAAGAGTTTAGAGGATTTTGAGGTGTTCGGAAGGTTTGGAAAGCTCGGAAGGAAAAATTTTAAAATGACTTACAAGAGATTGAAGAAGTCAAAATGATTTTTTTAAATTTTGAAAAGAGTTTATAATATTCTAAAGAAATGATAAGAATGTAGAAGAGTGCCGATGATTGGTAAAGTCTCTGCCGGTCTGATCTTTGTTCTGGTGTTTCGCTCCAGTTGTACATGACCACAGTGGTTAGATGATTTATGCCGATGACTTGTGTAACAGCTTGAAGTGCGTGGTGGAAAATTCCAAGCACTCCTATTAAGCGTGTGAAATGGTTACCTGTGTTTATGGGAGAAACACACGGTGTTTAGCAGGAAAAACAGGCTTCAGAAATTACAAAACAAATATTACTTACATTATTATCAAGCAAATATCCCAGAATAAAGCAAATCAACACTCACACGTCTACAAAGTGACATGCTTTATTACTTTGAGGATTTTTATGAGTACGCACTGCATGTGTCTGTGCTGATACGGAAAATGAGTTTATTTACATTCATTAAGTGCATAAAACTCATGTTATAACAGTAACTGCCATTGTTCAATGTCATTATTAATCACATAAAGCTGTGGTTTGAATAAATGAAACAAAAGACATGCAAATTAAATCAGCACAAATAAAATTAAAATCTACTCAAAAGTTTCATGTTTAAAGGTTCATCAGTTTGTTTTTATCCAAACACGTGTGTGTGTCATCTTGAAACATGACGCTCCTGACATCTGGGTGAGCGGGGCGAAAGTCATTCAGTGATAAAGGGGATTGGTACAATAATTTTGAACAAAGGTCACGTTATACACTGTGTTCATAAACAAGCTGTGTATTTGTGAACTCTGTTCACGTTCCCCTTCACATTAACGATTATTATTATTATTATTATTATCATCATCATCATCCATCCATCCATTATCTGTAGCCACATATCCTGTTCTACAGGGTCACAGGTTGTTATTATTATTATTACAGTATGATTAAATCATTAGAGTGTTTGATGACTGGTTTAATGTGTGTTACTTCGTTCCAGATGAGCAAAAAGACATTTGACTGTGTTTTATATTTATATGGATAAAGATTCTCATCTCATCTCCTGTAGCCGCTTTATCCTGTCCTACAGGGTCGCAGGCGAGCTGGATCCTATCCCAGCTGACTACGGGCGAAAGGCGGGGTTCACCCTGGACAAGTCGCCAGGTCATCACAGGGCTGACACATAGACACAGACAACCATTCACACTCACACCTACGCTCAATTTAGAGTCACCAGTTAACCTAACCTGCATGTCTTTGGACTGTGGGGGAAACCGGAGCACCCGGAGGAAACCCACGCGGACACGGGGAGAACATGCAAACTCCGCACAGAAAGGCCCTCGCCGGCCACGGGGCTCGAACCCAGGACCTTCTTGCTGTGAGGCGACAGCGCTAACCACTACACCACCGTGCCGCCTGATTTTAAACATATGAGCTAATAAATTAATCCCTGATGATGAACCCTGAGGTGATGGTGTTGAGGAAAATCTCCTTCAGATGACATGAGGAAGAAACCCTGAGAGGAACCAGACTCAAAAAGGAACCCATTCCCATCTAGGTGATAACTCACTTCTATAACTGTATCCTATAGAGTCACAAAGTACAACTGTGTAACCAGGAAATTCATTATAGTTTAACAGGAAGTCTGTTTTGCTGAAGTTCTAAACTGTTCACTGATGGAGACTTGAGTGTAAAACTGTTCATGACACCTGCAGTCCTAAAGTTATCATGGGGATTGGAGTCCGAAACCATCGCAGCAAAACAGAGCATCTTCTAAGTGTGTCTTTAGACTGTCCATATGGGGGCTGTCCTCCACAGGAGTGATGTGATGAGACTCCAGCCAGATGTAGGGCATCAGGATGGATCCATACATCCCAGTTTACCAAAACACTCTATACCTGAGGATCTACTCCTTTACCAAGGAAGAAAATGGCGGTGGCACGTGCGGACGCAGCGGCTCCTCTCTGTCCCGATAATGTGGTGTTTTACATGTTTGACTTCGTCAGTGTGCTCAAGTGATGGTATGTTTTCGTCGCGTTTGTCCGTCCCGAGGCGCACATACAGCCGTGGGACTCTTTTTGACATTGGCAACACTTTTTTCTGTAAGTTAAACCCGGCACATGCTAAGGAGCTACATGACCTCGGCCTACTCTGGCGGCCCGCTTTGACATCGACCCCCACTACTGCTGCACACCCGCAGAGGAAGCGCCGTAGGCGGTATGAGAGGAAGCAGAAGCGGGGAAAACGCGGGGGTATCTGGGCCAGGCTAATGGCTAATCCACACAAGCCGGCTATACCATCCATCGTACTCGCCCATGTACGCTCCTTGGATAACAAACTGGATTATATTCACCTTCCCAGTGCATGTTGGACTCCGGCAGGGCTGCCTTTTGTCACTGGTTCTGTTCATAATTTTTATGGACAGAATTTCTAGGCGCAGCCAGGGGCCGGAAGGAATCCTGTTTGGGAACCACAAGATTTCATCTCTGCTTTTTGCGGATGATGTTGTCCTGTTGGCTTCTTCAAACCAGGACCTTCAGTATGCACTGGGGCGGTTTGCAGTCGAGTGTGAAGCGGCTGGGATAAGAATCAGCACCTCCAAGTCCGAGGCCATGGTTCTTGACCGGAAAAGGGTGGCTTGCCCTCTCCAGGTTGGTGGAGAAGTCCTGCCTCAAGTGGAGGAGTTTAAGTATCTTGGGATCTTGTTCACGAGTGAGGGAAGGATGGAGTGTGAGATCGACAGGCGGATCGGTGCAGCCTCCACAGTGATGCGGTCGCTTTACCAGTCCGTCGTGGTGAAGAAGGAGCTGAGCCAAAAGGCGAAGCTCTCAATTTACCAGTCGATCTATGTTCCGACTCTCACCTATGGTCATGAGCTTTGGGTAATGACCGAAAGAACAAGATCGCGGATACAAGCGGCCGAAATGAGTTTCCTTCGCAGGGTGGCTGGGCGCTCCCTTAGAGATAGGGTGCAAAGCACAGTCACTCGGGAGGAGCTCGGAGTAGAGCCGCTGCTCCTCCACATCGAGAGGAATCAGCTGAGGTGGCTCGGGCATCTTTTTCGGATGCCTCCTGGACGCCTCCCTGGGGAGGTGTTCCAGGCATGTCCCCCCGGGAGGAGGCCCCGGGGAAGACCCAGGACACGCTGGAGGGACTATGTCTCTTGGCTGGCCTGGGAACGCCTTGGTGTTCTTCCCGAGGAGCTGGCCGAGGTGTTTGGGGAAAGGGAAGTTTGGGGTTCCATGCTTAGACTGCCGCCTCTGCAACCCGGTCCCGGATAAGCGGAAGAAGACGAGACGAGATGAGATTATATTCACCTTTTGAGAGTGACCCAGCAGGCTGTGAGAGAGTGCTGTGTTTTTGTGTTCATGGAAATATGGCTCAACGACAGCATACCGGACTCCACCATCCAGCTCGACCGGCTAACATGCTACTGAGCAGACAGAGCCCTCATTGAAGGAGGTAAGACCCGCGGCGGCAGGGTCTGTGTTTACATCAGGGATGCTTGGTGTCAGGATGCTGTGGTAGTTTGCAGACACTGTTCACCCCTTGTGGAGTTTATGATCATCAAATGCCAGCCCTTCTATCTACTGAGGGAGATTTCTGCCATCCTGCTTGTTGCAGTTTACATTCCTCCCAGCTGCAACAATAATGATAGGGACAAGACACTGAGTGAACTGTACTGCGCCATCAGCGACCAACAGACAGCCAATCCAGAGGGACTTCTCATCGTAGCTGGGGATTTCAACCACGCAAATCTCAAAACAGTGTTTCCTCAGTTACATCAACACATTGACTTTGCAACATGGGGAAACAACACACTGGACCAGGTTTACACAACACTGAGAAGAGCATACAGGGCCTCACCCCTCCACCATCTCGGTGCTTCAGACCACATCACTGTTATGCTAATGCCAGCATACAGGCCGAAGGTCAAAGTCACCAGACCGGTCCAGAAGCAGGTACAGGTGTGGCCAGAGGTTGCTTCCTCAGCACTTCAGGACTGTTTTAACATCACAGACTGGGACATGTTTAAGCAGGCAGCCACTTACAACCACCAGATCAACATCCAGGAGTATTCAGACACTGTTACAGCCTACATTAGTAAATGCACTGATGATGTCACGGACACTAAAACCATCACAGTACAGGCCAACCAGAAACCATGGCTGACGGGGGAAGTCTATCGGTTACTGAAAGCCCAGAACGCTGCTTTCAGAGCAGGTGATGAGGCTGGTCTGAGATCAGCAAGAGCCAACTTGTCCTGTGGCATCAGACTAGCAAAGAAGCAGTACAGCAGCAGGATAGCCCATCATTTCACTGACAGTAGAGACACAAGGAGCTTGTGGCAGGGGATACAGACCATCACAGACTATAAACCTCAACCACAGACCTGTGACAAGGACATCACTCTGCTGAACAGTCTAAACAACTTCTTTGGATGGTTTGAAGCCAACAACAGCATGCCTGCACAGAAGACACCACCCCTTCCGGATGACCAGGTGCTGTCCCTGTCTCCAGCCAGTGTGAGGAGATCCCTCTCCAGGATCAACACCCACAAAGCTGGAGGACCTGACAACATTCCAGGTCGTGTACTAAAGGACTGTGCAGAGGAGCTCACAGAAGTGCTCACAGACATTTTCAACACCTCCCTGAGCCAAGCTGTTGTTCCCACCTGCTTCAAGAGCACCACCATCATCCCTGTTCCAAAGAAGGCCTCTCCATCCTGTAATATGAGAGTTTTTTTTCTTTGTTGTTTGTTTTTTGTAAAGGCTTTACCCCGTTTAAAACAAAACAAACAACAAAGAAAAAAACTCTCATATATACTAACCCTGATGAACCTGTATCCCCTGTACGCCCCCACATTTTGTATGCTGCTGAATCTGTCCTTTTTTCAGTAGCTTTGTATAAACAATAACCCCTAAATGTAATGCAATGTTATGTAAGGTGATCGCCGAGGCATTCTCATTGTGAAAAGTAAGTCACATGTACATGGACTGGCATTTAATGTTGTATTTGTTCCTTTCTATTTGTTTTTTGTCTGTTCATATTCTTTTTGGGGGAGTAAAGTCAGTTTAAAAATGCTGTTAAATGCATAGGCCTACAGGCCAAGTTTAATGACCTTGAGGTTATCAGAGGTCATATGTCGTTTTACAAATGAAAAATGAATTCAGCACCCAAACATTTAACAAACAAGGCCGTTTGCTAACTTCATTAATCATTTTAGTACATTTCATTCCTTAGAAAGCGGAGAAACTGGGTTCAGCTGAGACGTTTACAGGCCCAAAGTTCAATGACCTCTAGAGGTCAACAGAGGTCAGATAGAGCTTGGCATACTGCAGATTTGAATTCGGCACACCCAAATTGACAAAATAAGACTGTTTGCCGACTTTGTCTCAAAAATGCCTTAAACTCCTTAAATAAGCACTTTTTTGAATTTTGGTACCAGTCTAAAATAGGTGTGGCGGGTCATAGAGGAGCAGAAGTTCACTCAGGTACTGTGGTGCGAGACCATTCAGTGCTTTAAAGGTCAATAGCAGAGGTGGACAGTAACGAAGTACATTTCCTTGAATTCTGTACTTAAGTACACTTTTTGAGTATCTGTACTTTACCTGAGTATTATTTTTGTTGGAAACTTCTGACTTTAACTTCCCTACATTTGAAAGGCAAATATCATACTTTTCGCTCCACTACATTTCTATCAAGATCCTCATTACTGGTTACTATGAAGCAGCTTTGAAAGTGGATGTTTTTCCTTTCCTTTTCTAAAATGTGATTGTTTTTTTGCAGGTGACACTGAGACAGACTATCAGTAATCACTAGGGTCACGTCACGTCCACAGACCGCATAAAATCAAGTTCAATGATTTCTCCGCAGCTTTATTTGAACATGATCAGTTGATGGAAGGAGGCGGTTCTTCTGGGGAATGCACGCATCCATGGCCATACCTAGAACCCATGTTTCAGTTTTCTGAAGAGATTAAAAATTCGTTTCATTTTAAATGTTTGCTTTGTTTGCCTAAAACGAACCACGTCACAGCCTACAAAAACTCGCCGTCCGACCTGCGGAAGCATATTGAGGTCTGTAAACATTTTATTTCAAGAGAAAGCTTGTAATGAAGCTGTCTGTGCTTTTAGAGCTCGCGATAACGTTGCAATAGCTGTGCAGTCTGGTTAGTCACATGACTTTCTATGGATTTTCCCTCCAAGTTGCCATTGCCTTGTTCATGGCTAATGTTAACACATAGCTAGTTAACTTGGACACTGTTAACGTAACTCCATTTTTACTCACTAACATGAATAACGTTAACTTTTCTGAAGTCCTTTCAGAAATATGTTTTAGCATATTTGTTTTGCCAAATAAACAGAATGTAGACATCTTTCTTTTCTATAGCTTTAGCCATGGGTGCCGCCAGGGGGAGGGAAAGGTTAGAACAATTCTAGGGGCCCAGCACTGCCATGGGGCCCTTTAAGGGGCTGATAATATGCTTTTAATGATTTTAATAAGACTTTTGAAATAACAACAATGCAATATTCTATCTGGTAAAATGAGCTAATTGAACAAGGTTGTCTATTTCTTGAGTTCTTCAACATATTGTCATTTAACCCTCCCCCTTTTGCGAAATGGTACGGTCCAGTTCTGGTAGAAGTGCGATGCGTTAAATCTGTGTGCTGATCAGTGCGACGCTACTTGCTGCTGTGTCGCGGTGCAGCAGCCAGCAGTGGAGTGCGTACAGTCTATGATCGCTAAATATGAAGAGTGGCTGTCAAAAATGTAAAGAAAGGAAGCTGAAAGCTGAGAGGGACCGGAGAGGCAGGCAACTGGTCACTCAGTTTTTCCCAAAGAAAGGTAGCTATCGCTCACGTGTGTGTTCAAAATATTAGCGAATGGTAAATGAACAGTATGAACGTGGTTGGATTAGCCTATCAAGAGAACACTTTTACAGTTTGTACAGTGACATTTTTTCCATTTTAATAACTGAACTGACTTGTGTGATAAACAAGATGAAATATTACGTTATGCTGGCGCTAATAACTAGTGCTAATAACCAGTTTCATAACTAATGGGGTGCCCTAAATATGCACAGATTCAGCCTCAGGGGGACCTCCGCCCTACCAAACCACTGAACCCCCCTTTGGAGAAGGAGGTAAGCAGCAATACAACCCATAAATGCTTTAGGATTGAAGTTTTTAATGAGCGAGCGCCATATACAGTTTGCTAGATTAAAGTGTTGCTAATAACGGACACCAGTCAAGTGTTTGACATGGTTAGGTGTGTGGAATGTTCACACGTTCTAAACCATTGGTTTCAAATTGAGGAGCTGGAGAAAGCGCAGCACACATAAAAGAGGGATAGAGGTTACAACATATGAAGAAATATGTACATAATTGATCAAACATATTCCCTTTTTGCAGAACAGTACACACAGCTTTCTACCTAACACATAACAATCCATGGGATTTCCATAGGTATTTTGATGCTGGGTAGAAAACTTTTTCTATGATTTATTAGCAGTCACATCACACATTTCACTACCAATTGTCCTAGCACAAGAAGGCATGTGGCAAAATCTTGAATTTTCATTTGTGATTGTAAATGCACCAGAATTAGTCACTGACCAGTTTTCATCTAGTCCCTGGTAGGTTAATACATAAAATGTAATAACAAAGTCACAAACTCAAGGTCCATGGGCTATCAAAAGTCAAATAATGACAATAGTGCAATTGTGACGAGGGTGGGCAAAGTTGGGGGGTCCAAAATTATAATCTTTCACGGGGCCCAAAATTTCTGGCGGCGCCCCTGGCATTAGCTACCCAATATGATTTTGAGTTGAAAAGAGTTTGTGAGCATGTCAGGTGGAGCTTCAGCTCTGCAGGTTCCACAAACTAGTCAGAAAACCCAGTAGGTTATTTCAAAGGCAATTAGGTATTGTAAGCGTTGACAGAAAATGTACTTTTAATACTTACATATTTTTAAAAGTTAGTACTTCAGTACTTTGACTTAAGTAAGAATTTGACGGGACAACTTTCACTTGTACTGGAGTAACATTTGACCAGTGGGATCTGGACTTTAAGTAATGAAGTTGGGTTCTCTGTCCACCAGTAGTATTTTATAATCAATACGAAATGTGATTGGGAGCCAATGCAGTGTGGATAAGACAGGCGTGATGTGGTCATATTTTCTAGTTCTAGTAAGGACTCTTGCTGCTGCATTTTGAACTAACTGGAGCTTGTTTATGCACTTATTGGAACATCCAGACAGTAAGGCATTACAATAATCCAACCTGGAGGGAACGAAAGCATGAACTAGTTTTTCTGCGTCATGTAGTGACATTAAATTTCTTATCTTAGCAATATTTCTGAGATGAAAGAAAGCTATCCGGGTGATGTTATCAATGTGAGTTTCAAATGAAAGACTGGGGTCAATAATCACTCCGAGGTCTTTTACTGCTGCGCGTGAAGAAACAGAAAGGCCATCCAGAGTCACTGTGGAATCAGAAAACTTACTTCTAGCTGCTTACAGAGTTTAATTATAACACTCATCTGTTTTATTCTCAGCAGTGATACAGATAAAGATGTACAGTGGGGCAGTAAACACTGCTGTAAAGTGGTTTGCTGATATTTTTATATTTCACAAACGCATGGATTCACGCAGCCAACACCGTTTGTCTCTAACCGCGCTCCGTAGTGACGTCATAGAAAATGCGGAAGTAGCTCGTCGCTGTTCGGCTCGATTTGTTTTGTTTGTGATCAGCAGGATTAATACTTTATTTAATCAGCTCGTTTCACAATAAATAAGGAAATAAATGATCTGAAAGATGTCGCAGGACCTGTGGTAAGAGACACTCAGCTCTTTATACTTCATTATAAACTGTTGCAGTTAAAGCTAAAGCCTGCAATACAGTCACAGGTTACTGAAAGCACATCATCATTATTATTATTATTATGTTATTGTTCTTATTACCAGGTTTTTCTCTGTTAATGACGACGGAAAATTGTGTAATTCACAGCTTCAAACACAGAGAGAAAAATAATATAAAATCATAACAGAAATGGGAACTGCAGAATAAACCTCAGGAACATTTCAGACTTAAAAACAACTTCCGGAAGTTCAGAACCGGAGCAGCGCGACAGGGAAGTCTACTGACTGTTTATTAAAATCACACACACACACACATACACACACAGACAGACAGACAGACAGCCAGCCATGCACACACAGACACACACACAGATATGTGTGCACACACACACACACACACACACACAGATAGACATGTACACACAGACAGACAGATACAGACAGACAGATGTACACACAGACAGACAGACGTGCACACAGACACACACAGACAGACGTGCACACAGACAGACATGTGCACCCATACACACACAGGCAGACAGACATGTGCACAGACACACACACAGACAGGCAGACAGACAGACATGTGCACACACACACACAGACAGACAAGGCAAGTTTATTTCTATAGCGCATTTCATACCCAGTGGCAGTTCAATGTGCTTTACAGAGGAAAAGGCAAAACAGTAAACAATAGAAAATAAAATTATATAAAATAAAGGGGGAAGAAGAGAGAAAAAAATAAGAAGAATTAAACAATAGTAGAAATAAAATAATAAAATGAAGTAAAAGTTCAGTAAAAAACAGCAGAATAAAATGGAATAAAAGTTAAGTAAAGTTTAAAATGTAAAGATGATATTTATCAGTTAGCAGAAAGCATCTGAGAACAGCTTGGTCTTTAGTCTAGATTTGAAGCTGCCAACAGCAGGAGCATTTTTGATGTCCTCTGGCAGTTGGTTCCATAGCTGCACTGCATAGTAGCTAAAAGCTGCTTCACCACACTGTTTTAACAACAGGTTTTACCAGTTAATTTTTCTGTTGCGATCTGGTAGATCTGATTGGGTTAGGCCGCTGCAACATATCAGAGAGGTAATTGGGCCCTGTACCATTTAGAGATTTGTACACCAGCAGCAATGCTTTAAAGTCAGTTCTGTAGCTTACTGGAAGCCAGTGAAGGGACCTTAGAATTGGAGTAATGTGCTCTGTTCTTTTTGTTCGTGTGAGAACCCTCGCCGCTGCATTTTGAACCAGCTGAAGTCGTTTGACAGTTTTTTTTGGCAGGCCTGTAAAAAGGCCATTGCAGTAATCAACCCTACTAGAGATGAAGGCATGGATAAGTTTTTCCAGATCATTTTTTGACACAAGTCTTCTTAGTTTGGAAATGTTTTTTAGGTGATAAAATGCCGATTTAGTGATTGCTTTCATGTGACTGTCAAAGTTTAGCTCGCTGTCAATGAAAACCCCAAGATTTTTAACCATATCTTTTGTTTTAATCCCCTTTGTGTCAAGAATAGTGGTAATCCTGAGTCTTTCATCTTTTTTCCCAAATAGAATTACTTCTGTTTTATCTGTGTTCAGCTGAAGAAAATTTTGTGACATCCAGTTGTTGATTTGGTCGATACACTGGTAGAGACATTCAAGGGGGGCGTAATCATTAGGTGATAGAGCAAAATAAATTTGGGTGTCATCTGCATAGCAGTGATACAAAATTGAGTTGTTCTTGATAATTTGTCCAAGTGGGAACATATAAAGGTTGAATAGTAATGGTCCAAGAATCGACCCCTGGGGGACACCACAGGTCAAGGACATTGATGTTGAGGAACAATTTCCCATGGTAACAAAGAAGCTTCTATCTTTTAAGTATGATTTTAACTAATTGATAACTTTACCAGTCAACCCAACCCAGTGTTCAAGTCGATATAGCAGTATGTTGTGATCAACAGTATCAAAAGCTGCACTGAGGTCCAGTAACACCAGGACCGATGTTTTGCCTGCACCGGTATTAAGGCGTATGTCATTTATAACTTTAATCAGCGCTGTTTCAGTGCTGTGATTGGCACGAAATCCTGACTGAAAATTATCAAAACAGCTGTTTGATATCAAGAAGGCAGTTAATTGATTGAAGACAATTTTTTTCAAGGATTTTCCCGATGAATGGTAGATTTGATATTGGCCTGTAGTTGTTCAATACTGAAGCATCCAGATTATTCTTTTTAAGTAGGGGCTTTACAACGGCTTTTTTCAGGGACACAGGAACAACGCCAGTCTCTAGGGATGTATTTATGATCTGAAGCACATCTGTAATTATAAGGTGAAGAACAGACTTAAAAAAGTTGGTGGGCAGAATGTCCAATTCAGATGTTGAGGAACTGAGATTTTGTACAGTTTTTTCAAGATTCTCGTAATCAATCAAACAAAATTTTGACATTGTGTTGAAATTGTCTGTCTGTGTCACTGGTGATTGCAGCTTTTCAGTTATTTGCAACTGAGATATATTATGAGCAATATTCTGCTGTATTTTATCAATTTTACCTTTGAAGAAGGATGCAAACTCATTGCATTTATTAACTGAGGGAAGTTCAGGTGCTAATTGTGGTGGGGGATTAGTTAGCTTCTCTACTGTTGAAAATAGCACACGGGCATTGTTCATATTCCTGCTGATGATGTTGGAGAAGAAAGACTGTCTTGCTTTACCAATTTCATAATTATATTTACAATATAGACAGACAGACATGTGCACACACAGACAGACATGTGCACAGACAGACAGACGTGCACAGACATGTGGACAGACAGACAGACATGTGGACAGACAGACAGACATGTAGACAGACAGACAGACATGTGCACACAGACACAGACAGACGTGCAGACAGACATGTGTACACAGACAGACAGACAGACAGACAGATGTGCACACACACAGACAGACGTGCACACACACACAGACAGACGTGCACACAGACAGACGTGCACACACACAGACAGACAGACAGACATGTGCACAGACAGACAGACATGTGCACACAGACACAGACAGACAGACGTGCACAGACACAGACAGACAGACAGACATGCACACACAGACACAGACAGACAGACGTGCACACACACAGACAGACGTGCACACACACAGACAGACGTGCACACACACAGACAGACGTGCACACACAGACACAGACAGACAGACAGACAGACAGACAGACAGACGTGTACACAGACAGACAGACGTGCACACACAGACAGACAGACGTGCACACACAGACAGACAGACGTGCACACACAGACAGACAGACGTGCACACACAGACACACACACAGACGTGTACACACACACACACACACAGACAGAGGCAGATATGTACACACAGGGACATGCACACGTCAGTTGAATGGATTTCACACTGGAATATTAATTGCTTGTTCTTTTTATTGTTGTTTTTTGGATGGATTTTGAGTCGCGTGTTTTATTGAAGGCTGTATGTGATGAAAAACAAAAACCAAACAAATACATTGATCAACCATAACATTAAAACCACTGAGAGTGAAGCAAATAACACTGATTACCGTGCTACAGTGGCGCCGGTCGGGGGTGGGGTCTATTCTACAGCTAGAGAACAGTCATTTGTAGAAGCTGACATGTTGGAAGAAGGGAAAATGGGAAAGTGTGAGGATCTGAGTGACTCTGACTTGAGGTAAACGGTCATGGATAGACACCTGGGTCAGAACGTCTCCAGAACAGCAGCTCTTATGGGGTGTTCCATATGCAGTGGTTCGTACTTACCAAGAGTGTTCTAAAGAAGGACAGCTGGTGAGGAGCTCCTGTCGGACAAATTGCAGAAGTTGTTAATGTTGCGTATGGAGCTGTGTAGCTGCAGACCAGTCAGAGAGCCCTGCTGACTCCTGTCCACCACCGAAACACCTACAGTGGGGACGTGAGCATCAGACCTGGACCGTGGAGCCTGATGTGATCGTTGCTGCAGCCCAAGTTCACCCCTCCACGTCGGTGTATTCCCTCTGTCAGCAGGATGATGCTCCCTGATAGACTCCAGAAACTGCTCTGCAACATGACAGAGATGGAGGTGTGGACTCGGCCTCCAAATAAAGGATCTGCTGCTGGTGCCAGATCCAACAGCACAGCTTTGGATGGTGTGTGGAGTCCAGATGTGGACGGGTCACAGCTGTTTTACTGGGTGGTTTTAATGTTCTGACTGACTGGTGGACCACAGCACTGTGACTAAACTCACCTCCCAGAACCACTGTGTGATGAGGAGAAAAAGCCACTGTGAGCAGGAACAGAGGACGTGTGTGTGGAGTAAACCTGGGGAGCGGAGTGACGTGACACAGCCGTGTCCTTTCCTGTGTGTCTCTGCACAATCGTGTTCCCCATTTTTTTTTTTGTGTGTGTGTCTTGTAACAGAATTCAGACGTGAACACGTGAAAAAGAATGTTTATTTACTCTTCAGTTACCAGTGTACCTGTTCACTGGATTCTCTCTGTGTGTGTGTGTGTGTGTGTGTGTGTGTGTGTGTGTGTGTGTGTGTGTGTGTGTGTGTGTGTGTAGGTTACAGAACTATGACGCCACGTGCCGACTCGCCCAGGAGATTGCTGAGAACATCCAGGAGAGGAACCAACAGCAGAGAACCGGCGGGAACCCGGCCAAGGTGAGGAACTCGAGTTAATGATCAGACTCCCATCAGATCACCTGTGTGTGTGAGAGAGAGAGAGAGAGATGATCATAATGTGTTCTCTGTGTTCAGCTGAACATGACCCTGCGAGCATCTCTGCAGAAACTGAAGCAGAACATCACACAGCTGAGGGAGACACTTGTTCGAGCCTCGTCCCAGCGCCGCATGTATCCTTACACACACACATGTACATTATTCTTGTATCCTTGGAGAAAACGAGGCTGTACTTTCACATTCTCACCTCTAGATGGCAGTGTGGTGTAATCAATAACTATATAACCCTCAGGAGCTGTAGGTGTAGAACCTCAGACTGTAAACACAGGAACCTTCACATGATCTGGACCAGCAGCATCCAGCCAATCAGGACAAATCAGAGTGTTAACAGTTCCTTGGTGTTCTGTCTGTCAGAACTCTTCAAGGTGTCGTGTAGAATCCGACAAAAACAGCGTTTCTTTATCAGAGACGGTTCCACAGGCCGTAGAAGAACCCTTAAAGAGTGGACCAGGAACCAAGAGCTAAATGTTAAACCCCTGCCAGGTTTTAGGTGTCAAGAAGAAAATAAAAAGCAGAAGTTTGGAGTTTGTAGAACAAACGTGCACACACCGTTATTACACACACTTTTCTTTTTTTGTAAAGATTTGTTTTTATTAATAGAAGCTCTTACAGGATGTTTATGGTGCAGAGCAACCTTCTACAGCTTGTTACAGTGAAGGTCCTATTTTACAAAAAAAACATGCATAAATATATAACATTACAGACACGCCATACCAGGATGATTTTTAGACACCAGAGGAGAAAACAAGAAAAAAAAATCAAAACTAAACAAAAATATTACATGAACTTTTCCCATCCCACCCTCCTCCTCGTATGGCTCTCAATTTCCTCTCATTTATACACCGACACAGTCTGTGTACCCAGTCTGTACATACACCCGTCTGCACACAGTCATATGTATATAAATCAACACACTGCTCACGACAGATCCATCAGTGAGGAAGTTCTATAAGAAGAACCTACAGAGGGCGAGTCTGAAACCGGTCCATAAAGGTTAACACCACCAAGGTCAGTCAAGTCCAGAGAAGGCAGAAAGTCTATGAAGGGGCCTCAGATTTTTCCAAAGGCTGCATGCTTCCCTCTCACGTTATAGAATATCTTTTCGGGTGTGCAGTCAGACGCAAGCTCGTTAATCCAGTGTCTTACTGATGGTGAATTTTCAGATGTCCAGTTAATCAGAATACATTTTTTCACTGCAGTGCTCGCAAGTAAAATAAAGTATTTCTTATAGTAGTTCACATTAATAGAGCTTGTGTCCCCCAGAATCCAGTTAAGGGTCCTGTTCAATTTGAATTCCTA
Source organism: Neoarius graeffei (assembly GCF_027579695.1). Lineage (NCBI taxonomy): Eukaryota > Metazoa > Chordata > Actinopteri > Siluriformes > Ariidae > Neoarius > Neoarius graeffei. The sequence continues at coordinate 1,393,126 of NC_083572.1, read as the reverse complement.
TTACCCTTGAGGTTAATTCAATGGCACGTTTCCAAAATTCTTCTATCATTGGGCGACTCCATAGCATGTGTAGAAGATCACCATCGGTCACTTTACATCTCTGACATCTGGGGGAAATGTTGCTGTCAATTTTCTGTAGCCTGTAAGGGGTGTAGTCTGTCCTGTGGAATATATTAAATTGAATTTGCCTGTGTTTTGTGGAGGTTAACGCAGTCTGTGCCTGTTCCAATAGCTTACGCCAATCCGCCTCCTCATAAACACAGCCTAGGTCTGTTTCCCATTTCCCTTTCGTAGATGTTTTATCATAAACGGGCAACTTTCCGTTGATGATACCATATATAGAAGATGTTATTCTTTTTGTTGATCTGCATAGCTTGTTACATAGGTGGGTTTCATGAGGAGTTTCTTTTGGAATATCTGGGAATGTTTCTTTAGATTTCTCCTGAACCCAGTCTCTAATTCATAGGAATTTGAAGAAACTATAATTAGGAAGATTGAATTTTTCATTTAGTTGTTGGAAGTTAGCAAAAGTATCATTAATGTATAAATCAGCAACTGTTTGGATTTTTCTATCTTTCCACCCCTGCAATGCTGAGTCAGCGATGTGGTGTGAGAGGGTGGGATTAGCTCACAGAGGTGCCCTTCTGAGAAAAGAAATACTTGTGTCCAGAAGTGAGTGAGATTCTTGCCAAGCAGCGAATGCGTTCAGTATTATTGCATTGTTTGAGTGTGGCTAAACATTTTTTGTACCTAAACATGGAACATCCTTTAAAGGCATAGACTTCATCTCATGTTGTTCTGTTGAGGCCCATGTAACCTCTCTGTCCTCTGCATGCAGCCAGATCCAAATTGATCGGTACTGAGAAGCAAGATAATAATTCCTAAAGTTTGGTAGGTTAAGTCCTCCCCTTGAACATGGAGCCTGCAGAGAGGTGAGTTTGACTCTAGGGTTTTTCCTTTGCCGTATAAAAGGAGTTATAATTTTGTTAAGCTCTTTAAAAAAACTCTTGGGAACATTTCCAGAAAGACATTGAAATGGGTAAATAAACTTTAGGCAAACTGTTCATTTTAATAGTGTTAATTCTGCCTGAGAGACGATGGGAGATCCATCCATCCATCTTTGAAGGTTAAGTTTGGTTTGTTCCAATAATTTCATACAGTTCTGTTTGGATATACGCCCATCCGATTTGCCAATTTGTATACCCAGATATTTGAAGCCATTGTTGCACCACTTCAGTGGCTCAGTGAGAGCTCTGATATTTTTGTCCAGTATGTTTACTGGTAGAAATTCACTTTTAGTGTAATTTAATTTATACCCTGAAACTGCACTATATTCTTTGAGGCAGTCCAATAAAGGCAGGACTGATGTGTGTGGATCGGTTATATATAAAAGGAGATCATCTGCATACAGAGAAAGTTTAAGTTCACTTGTACCAAATTTAATTCCAGCTATGGAGGTGTTGGAGCGGATGGCGACGGCTAATGGTTCGATCGCGAGTGTGAAGAGCAGGGGGAGCTTGGACAGCCTCGCCTGCAACCTCTGGATAAGGAGAAAGTGTTAGATAGAACGTCATTTGTTAAAATATTAGCTTTGGGAGCATTAAAAATTGTTTTAATATACCGAGTGAATTTCTCTCCAAAGCCCAAAGCCTCTAGAGTCCGAAAGAGAGAGCTTGGTTCAATCCTGTCAAATGCTTTGTTTGCATCCATGGATATTATCAGCATAGGATTTAGATTTTTTTTGAACGATGTTCAGTATGTGGAGCGGTCGCCGCACGTTATCTGCTCCCTGCCTGTTTTTAACGAAGCCTGTTTGGTCGGCGTGTATTATCTTTGGTATAACATCTTCCAGTCTGAGAGCAATTAGTTTCAACAGTCTTTTATAATCTGCGTTTAGAAGGCTGAGGGGTCTGTACCGTATGAGTCACGTTTCTGTTTGTCCTTACCCGGTTTTGGAAGCAGTGTGATTGTTGCGATTTCCGATGAGTCTGGGAATTTTTTATTTTCTAGAGCTTCTTTAAACATGTTTGTGAGGGGGGTCAACAATTTTTTTTTTTTTTGAACAGGCCTTATAAAACTCGACAGGGAAACTGTCTGGCCCGGGACTCTTGTTATTTTGTAAAGAATTAGTGGCTTGGAGCACCTCCATTTCTGATATATCTGCATCAAGCAGTTCTCTATCCTCATCTTGTAATTTAGGAAGGGTTATTCCATCCATAAACCTTTTTGCTCCGATATTATCAGCGTCCTGCCCAGTTTTATATAAATCTTTGTAAAATTATTTGAATTCTGCATTTATGGATGGTGAATCGTCAAAGAGTCTGCCGTCCTCTGTTAATATTGAGTGTATAATCTTATCAGATGTTTCCTTTCTAATTTGCCAAGCCAAGAGTTTACTTCTCTTGTTCCCAAATTCATAATCGTGATACCTAGTTCTGGCCGTAGCTGCTTCCTCTTTGTTGGCACATAGATTATTATACTGCATCCTTGTTTTTATTAGTGTATTAAGGTGTTCTTCCTTTCTGGTGGCAGTGTAGTCCTGTTCCTGCTTTTTAATATCACTTTCTAATCTAGTTAGTCTCTTTCTAATTTTTTTTTTTACCTTATGGGCACTGTATGATAAAATCTGACCTCTCGTATAGGCTTTAAGAGCCTCCCAAATGTTGGCGTGAGAAGAGGAATTTAAATTGGCATCAAGGAACATTTCAATGTTAGTGGTCATATATGAAATAAATTCAGGGTCTTTTAACATGTAATTTTTAAATCTCCACCTACGGGTTGTGGGCTGTGGAGTATCGATCATCCAGGAGAGTTTGATGGGATGATGATCTGAGAAGGTAGCTGCTAAATAGGAGCATTCTATCACCGTGGCCATCATATCTTGTGGCACCAAGAACGTGTCAATTCTAGAGTGTGTATTGTGTGTTTGGTGAAAAGAAAGAAAAATCCCTCTGATTCGGATAAAGATTTCGCCACACATCAGTTAAATTATAACTCTGTCTTTCATACCTCGGTTTAGTGCTGTTGTCGCCTTTGATAGTGAAGTTGTTTTGGGTGATGATCGATCCAAAAGAGGGTTTAAGACCAAGTTAAAGTCTCCACCCACAACACATTGACCCCCAATTGTGGCCAGTTTCATAATCAGATTGTTAAAGAACAACGGGTCATCGTAGTTAGGCCCATATATATTCACCAAAAATATCTTCTTCCTATTTATTTCACAGTCTACACGCAAAAATCTGCCGTTTTTATCCTTTTCAACTGAATTTAATTTAAAGTTCAGGTGTTTATTAATGAGCAGGGCGACACCTCTTGCTTTTGAGGAGTAGGAAGAGCAGAAAACATCACCCACCCAGTCTCTCCGCAGTTTTAAATGTTCAGTGTCGGTGAGGTGGCTCTCTTGGATAAAGGCAATATCTACATTCTGCCTCTTCAAATATGTCAACATTTTCTTCCTCTTAATTGGAGAGTTGACCCTTCTAATATTCCAAGATATACATGTTAATTACCTCCGCCAAGGAGGTTACGTTTTCGGTAGCGTTGGTTTGTTTGTTGGTTTGTCTGTTAGCAACATTACGGAAAAAGTAATGAATGGATTGCTCTGAAATTTTTTCCAGAGGTGTGACTGGGCACAAGTAACAATCCATTAAACTTTGGCGACGATCCGGATCACCTTCTGGATCCCGGAATTTTTTTAAAGGATTCTTGGCGGAGGTCTGCGCTCTCCGAGTGCTTTTCTAGTTTACTCATAATATAAGTTAGAGGTGGTAAAAACAATGAACCTGGGTATACCGATCAGACTCAACCTGGACATGAGAATTATGTGTAAGTAAAAGTTCGAATATTAGTGAGAGATCATACATAACCCCAAAACATTACAGTAAAAACCTGCCTTGTAAAACCCCTGTAACAAAACCACATTAGGTAGGTAACGCTTAAACAACAGTGGCAGCCCCAGCAACTACTGGAATTAAAACTGGCCAGTCGGAACAGCTTGTATACGGCAGAGTTTTAAATTTTAGACTGAGTACTGCAGTCGCTTTGGTCAGCTTACTCACTTCGGAGTTCTTTCAGAAAATGTTGCGCTTTGGCTGGAGTGGAGAAAAACTTGACGGATCCCAGATGTTTGATGCGAGGCCGGGCTGGGTAGATCAGCGCGTATTCCACCTCCTTCTCTCGCAGCATCCGCTTCACGTCAAGGAACTCGTCTCTCCTACGCTGCAGGTCTGCACTGTAATCTGGATAGAACGATATCTTTTTATTCTCGTATGTCATCTCTCCTTTGCTTCTGGCCAGCCGAAGGACTTTCTCTTTATCTCTGAAGTTCAGGAACTCGGCGATTATAGGGCCGCGGTCTGTCCGACTTCTTCCCAATGCGGTGCGCTCTTTCCAGGGTGACCGGTGAGGTGACGTTGTTGTTACCCAGGATTTGCGGTATAAACTTTTCCAAAAATCCTACAGCATCACGACCTTCTGCCTGTTCTGGCACATTCAGTATCCTAATGTTAGACCTCCTGCTGCGATTTCCTAAGTTGTCAGTTTTGCCTTTGAGGTGCGTTATCAGTTTCTCCATTTTTTCAACATGGTCGCGTGTCTTCGTTTGCACTCACTCGCGTCTCTATCTCCTGGACCTGTTCCGACAGGGTAGACAGTGAGGATCCAATCTTCGTTAAAGTTGTTTGTATGTCGGCTGTTTTTTTGTCAGTATGTTTCGTGAGGTCTTCTTTAGTTTCTCGAATAGCATCGAGAAGCTTGTTGAAGGATGTTTCTTTTTCCCCGTCCGCCATGTGTCTTGTAGTTACAGCGTGCAAGTGCCGTGAAGTTTGAGTTGTGGTTTTCTTTTGCTTTGTATGTCGAGAATTGTAGCTTGCCATACAACAGTGTTCTTAATGACTTCGCCTCTTGCATGCAAACCAAAGTTACGAGAAGTTAAATGAGGATAAAGGCAGGCGCTAGGGCCTACCACCGAGAGCTCACCAACACACATCTGCACTCCTCCGCTGCATCCGGAAGTCTCTCAGGGCCCGTTTACACGAGGACGCTGTCGGGTAAAAACGACTAAATATTTTATCGGAAGTGCCTTTCGTCTACACGGGGACGGCGTTTTCGAGGCTGAAAAACGGAAAAAATTGAAAACGCCTTCCAGAGTGGATAAGTTAAAAACAGCCCCCGTTGCATATCCGTCTAAACTACCCAATACGCGAAACTCTGCTCGGATCTGCTCACGTTGGGTACGCGCTTACGTCATACATGTGTCATATACTGTACATGCCAGCCCGGGAAGTAAGAAAGTAAATAAAAAAGTAAGAGCATGTCTGATTACATCGATCCAACGGACCTTCAAGCTGCTCTGGCAGCTTTAATAAACGTCCAGGAGTCCTTCGAACATCTATACCGAATCTGCACATATACCGTTAATGAACAGAGGCGGGTATAGCATGCTCTTACTTTTTTACTTACTTTCTTACTTACCATAGCCAGAGTAGTCAAAGTTTTCGCGGCGCAGATGTGCAGATCAGACAAGACGGAAGACGTTGCGCATGCGTGCAGACATAGCGGAGGTCTTTCACAGCGCCACCTAGCCGCCTGGCATGCACATCCGATTGAATTCCACACATTTATGCGTCACTGTATAGACGCAGATTTCCTCCTTGAAAACGGTCGTGTAGACGCGGAAAAAAGTGAGAACGAAAACGGACTTTTGCGTTTTTGTTTCAGGCTGTCCCCGTGTAAAGTGGGCCTTCCACACACTTTTCGAGAAAAAAGGTTCTCCAACGGTTCTGTGAGTGCTCCGTGGATACTTATGGAATTGTTCTAGCACACTTACAGGGTTCTTCATTAAACGTTATAAATGTTCTGATGGTGTGCTTACCTGAGACTATGGAAAGCTCTGCCTCTTACACAAGCGTTCAGGTGTATTGTGGGCGTGGCTGTAGAAGGAGCACTGAAGGGGAGGGGCTGTGTGAGTCAGGTGAGTTCTCGGTCCTAATGGTGATTTTCTGTAACGAGTGACTCCAGCATGCAGAGTGAAGCGGACCGGCGCCAGAACCTGGTGGACGATTTGGTGACGAGGGAAAAGCAGCTGTTCACCGCGTTCAGCCGAGACCCGAGCGCCCCGGAGCCGTCACGGTAACGCCCCCAACTCGTCATACACCACGCGCTGTACACTGCCCTGTACCACTGCGTTAATTACAGCTGTGTGTGTGTTTCTGCAGCTCCACACTGTTAACAGGGGGATTTGGGGCGGAGCCTGCACGAAACCCATGGCTGGTTAACGAATCGGAGGAGACGAGAGGACTGACTTTCGGCGAGATCAAAGAGCAGCAGCAACGCATCATCCAGGGTAACTAACACACACACACACACACACACACACACACACACACACACACACACACACACACACACTATTTTGTTCTGTTTTTCTTCTTTTCTGTTTCTTCAGGAGAATCAGAACAGAAGCACAACATTTATTTATTTATTTCGCTCACTAGTGCCAAGTTTACAGCTTTATGAAGAATATCAAACCAGTTCATAATATTAATAATCTCTCTCTCTCTCTCTCTCTCTCTCTCTCTGTAGCTCAGGATGAAGGGCTGGATGCTTTAGCAGATGTGATCAGCAGACAGAAGCGAATGGGACAGGAGATCGGAAATGAACTCGATGAACAAAACGGTGAGGCGTGCACACACACACACACACACACACACACACACACACACGGTGCTGCTTGAGTTCCCTCAGGTGCAGTCAGCGTGTGACAGGAAGGAAGTTTCCTAGAATAGACTAGACTGTCACTGCACAATTGTACAACGAAATTGCTGCTCCCATGTTTGCGAATAAAATAAACTTAAAAATAAATTGTAAAAAATATAAAGATATAAAAGATATGTGCATAAGAAAACATTCACCTCTACAGACGTCCTCTTCATTAAATATGTAAGGTTAAAAGCGGCATGAAGTATAGATGAAATATTGCACTTGAGGATAAAACAGAAGGTTCCGGTTCAGTTTGGGCAGCGTTTTATCTTGTTCGGTTCGGTTCTGTTCTGGCTCTTGGAAAGAAACACTTCCTGAGTCTGGAGGTGCGAGCTTTGAGTGCTCTGTAGCGCCTTCCGGAAGGTAACGGAGAGAAGAGGTAATGGCAGGGGTGCGTCACATCCTCCACGATGGTGTGAGCTCTGCGGAGACAGCGGGTCCTGAAGATGTCCTCAAGAGAAGGCAGGGTGAGACCAGTGATCTTTCCTGCAGTTTTAATGACTCTCTGAAGACTCTCCCGGTCCGCCTCTGTGCGGTTCCCGTACCAAGCCGTAAGACAGCATGTGAGGACACTCTCAGTGGGAAAAGGTACTGAGAAGCTCTGCAGGCAGTTTGTTCTTCAGTGACCATAAAAAGTAGCGTCTTCGTTGATCTTTTTTGACCAGAGCAGAAGAGCTGATTGACCATGTGAGGTCCTCACTGATGTAGGTGCCTGGAAGCTTAAAGCTGGTGTCTCTCTCCACGTCCTCTCTCTTGATGGTTATAGGGACACAGTCCCTTTAGTGTCTCCTGAAGTCAATCATGAGTTCTTTTGTTTTTTTGATGTTGAATGTGAGATTGTTTTCCATGCACCAGTCTATTAACCCGTCTGTCTCCTCTCTGTATGGTTGTTATCCGAGATCAGTCCCACCACTGTGGTATCATCAGCAAATTTGATTATTTTATTTGTGGAGTAACTCGGGGTGCAGCTGAATGTATAGAGTGAATATAGCATGAGGCTCAAAACACAGCCCTGTGGTTCCCCTGTACTGAGGGTCAGACTGGAGGAAAGATGTGTGCCTAGTCTGACTGTCTGTCTGACCGATTGGATAGACAGTCATTAATCCACATGCACAGGGTGTTGTTGAGACCCAGGACAAGCGACTTGGTGACTGGTCTGCTGGGGACGATTGTGTTGAATGCTGAGCTGTAGTCTACAAAAAGCATTCTCACACATGTTCCCTTCTGCTCAGGGTGAGTGAGTGTGGTGTGGAGGACTGTGGCAACTGCATCTTCTATGGATCGGTGTGCTCTGTAGGCGTATGGGTTGGAGGGGAGGCTGGATTTAATGTGCTTTTTGATCAGTTTCTCAACCTTTAGTAATGATGGGGGTGAGGGCTGCTGGTCTGTGATCGTTTACTTTGCTTGGGTACTGGTATAATTGTGGCTGGCTTAAGGCGGGTGGGTACCGTGGCCTGGGACAGTGACTGATTAAAACTGTCCGTAAAGACCTCTGCAAGCTGGTAGGCACAGTCTCTGATCACTCTTCCTGGTATACCATCTGGTCCTCCAGCCTTCTTGACATTCACAGAGCTGAAAATCCTCCCCGCCTCATGTGTCTGTCGGGTCAGAGGCGGGTTGTCAGTATCCAGTGGGGGAGTTGCACCCCCAGTAGTTTCAAACCTTGCAAAGAAATGATTAATTTCCTCTGCAAGGTGGCCCTCATCATCTTGTGGGCGTGGTTGTAGGTTTCCCCTGTAGTTTGTGAGGTGTTGGATACCTTGCCACACCTGTGTGGGGTCCCTGTTGGAGAAGGGGTCTTTAATCTTCTCGATATAAGCAGCATTAGCCCTGATGGAGATGATGATGATTCTTACAGGAGAGAGACAGACAAACTGACAGACTGTGTGTGTGTGTGTGTGTGTGTGTGTGTGTGTGTGTGTGTGTGTGTGAGAGAGAGAGAGAGAGAGAGAGAGAGAGAGTTCCTGTCTCTGTTTTGGGAGGTTGGCTCGTGGATGTGATCTTACTGCACTCGGGTGTGAACGAATTGGAACAGAACAAGGAAATTACGTGAGTGAGTGAGGTGTGTGTGTGTGTGTGTGAGTGAGGTGTGTGTGTGAGTGAGGTGCGTGTGTGAGTGAGGTGCGTGTGTGAGTGAGGTGCGTGTGTGAGTGAGGTGCGTGTGTGAGTGAGGTGCGTGTGTGAGTGAGGTGCGTGTGTGAGTGAGGTGCGTGTGTGAGTGAGGTGCGTGTGAGAGTGAGGTGCGTGTGAGAGTGAGGTGCGTGTGTGAGTGAGGTGCGTGTGTGAGTGAGGTGCGTGTGTGAGTGAGGTGCGTGTGTGAGTGAGGTGCGTGTGTGAGTGAGGTGCGTGTGAGAGTGAGGTGCGTGTGAGAGTGAGGTGCGAGTGAGGTGCGTGTGAGAGTGAGGTGCGTGTGAGAGTGAGGTGCGTGTGAGAGTGAGGTGCGTGTGAGAGTGAGGTGCGTGTGTGAGTGAGGTGCGTGTGTGAGTGAGGTGCGTGTGTGAGTGAGGTGCGTGTGAGAGTGAGGTGCGTGTGAGAGTGAGGTGCGTGTGAGAGTGAGGTGCGTGTGTGAGTGAGGTGCGTGTGTGAGTGAGGTGCGTGTGTGAGTGAGGTGCGTGTGTGAGTGAGGTGCGTGTGTGAGTGAGGTGCGTGTGTGAGTGAGGTGCGTGTGAGAGTGAGGTGCGTGTGAGAGTGAGGTGCGTGTGAGAGTGAGGTGTGTGAGTGAGGTGTGTGTGTGAGTGAGGTGTGTGTGAGAGTGAGGTGTGTGTGAGAGTGAGATGTGTGTATGGTGTGTGTGTGAGTGAGGTGTGTGTGTGAGTGAGGTGTGTGAGTGAGGTGTGTGTGAGAGTGAGGTGTGTGTGAGAGTGAGATGTGTGTATGGTGTGTGTGTGAGTGAGGTGTGTGTGAGAGTGAGGTGTGTGTGAGAGTGAGGTGTGTGTGAGAGTGAGGTGTGTGTGTGAGTGAGGTGTGTGTGTGAGTGAGGTGTGTGAGTGAGGTGTGTGAGTGAGGTGTGTGAGTGAGGTGTGTGAGTGAGGTGTGTGAGTGAGGTGTGTGTGTGAGTGAGGTGTGTGTGAGAGTGAGGTGTGTGTGAGAGTGAGATGTGTGTTTGGTGTGAGTGAGGTGTGTGTGAGTGAGGTGTGTGTGTATGGTGTGTGTGAGAGTGAGGTGTGTATGGTGTGTGTGTGTGAGAGAGTGAGGTGTGTGTGTATGGTGTGAGGTGTGTGTGAGAGTGAGGTGTGTATGGTGTGTGTGTATGGTGTGAGGTGTGTGTGTGTGTGTGTATGGTGTGAGGTGTGTGTGAGAGTGAGATGTGTGTATGGTGTGTGTGTGTGTGATGTGTGCTGAGGTGACGGGCTGTGTGTGACCTGTCTCGCCGCCTCCTGCGGATGGAGCAGTGTTTAGCCACAAACAGATTAACGTCCACATCAGAAAGAAGTGCAGTGCTGAGCGTCTCTCCTTTTTAGGTAAAGGAGGGGCAGAAAGAGGAGAGGCGGGGTTATGGGTCAGGGGTCAAAGGTTGTTCGGAAATTAATGGGCACAAACAGACCGTAACTTCCTGAGCGAGGTCCAAATGTCTCGGAGTTCAGTGGTTTTATAAACCTCAGAAAAAACACACACACACACACATCTCTCACACACACCCACCACACACACACCCCTCTCTCTCTCTCACACACAACACCCACCCCTCCCACACACACACCACCCCCCTCACACACACACACCCCTCCTCTCACACACACACACACACACCCTCCTCTCTCTCACACTCCACACACACACACACACCCCTCTCCACACACACACACACCCCCTCACCACACACACACCACCTCCCCTCCTCACACTCTCTCTCACACACACACCACCCTCCCTCTCACTCACTCTCCTCACACACACACCACACACACACACACACACACCTCTCTCTCACACACACACACACCCTCTCTCTCTCTCTCTCTCTCTCTCTCTCTCACACACACACCTCTCTCTCTCTCTCTCTCTCTCTCTCTCTCACACACACACACCCTCACACACACACACCCTCTCTCTCTCTCTCTCTCTCTCTCTCTCTCTCTCACACACACACACACCTCTCTCTCTCTCTCTCTCACACACACACACTCCTCTCTCACACACACACACCACACCACTCTCTCTCTCTCTCTCTCTCCTCTCTCTCACACACACACACACACACACACACACACCTCTCTCTCACAACACACACCTCTTTCTCACACACACACACACCTCTCTCTCTCACACACCTCTTTCTCTCACACACACCTCTCTCTCTCACACACACACACACACACACCTCTTTCTCACACACACACACACCTCTCTCTCACACACACCTCTCTCTCTCACACACACACACACACACACACCTCTCTCTCTCTCTCTCACACACACACACACACACACACACACACACACCCCTCTCTCTCACACACACACACCTCTTTCTCACACACACACACACCTCTCTCTCTCACACACCTCTTTCTCACACACACACACCTCTCTCTCTCACACACCTCTTTCTCTCACACACACCTCTCTCTCTCACACACACACACACACACACACACACACACACACCTCTCTCTCTCTCTCACACACACACACACACACACACACACACACACACACACACACACACACCCCTCTCTCTCACACACACACACCTCTTTCTCACACACACACACACCTCTCTCTCTCACACACCTCTTTCTCTCACACACACCTCTCTCTCTCACACACACACACACACACACACCTCTCTCTCTCACACACCTCTTTCTCTCACACACACCTCTCTCTCTCACACACACACACACACACACACACACACACACACCTCTCTCTCTCTCTCTCTCTCTCTCACACACCCCTCTCCTTTGATGTTCCAATTTGCATAATTTAAGGTAATTAGCACAACGTGTATTAAAGTGTGATGTTCCGTCTCGCTGAATGCGTTAAAGTTCTAATGGAGGCGTGTGTGTGTGTGTGTGTGTGTGTGTGTGTGTGTGTGTGTGTGTGTGTACTGTGTGGTTGTGACCCACTTTAGTCTGTAACGCAGAAATGGGAGTTTTACCTCTGAGTTATTAGCCTATCAGAGGGCGGGGCATTTTCACTAGACCAATCAGAGATGTTTAACATGGTCATATTCCCTCCTACAGTACATCCTCCTGATAAAAGCCTGAGCTTCTGCAGAACGTTTAACAGAGGGGTTCAGCTGCAGTCCCCCCCCCCCCACACACAAACGTGCGCACACACGCACATGCTCTGTGTGTGTGTGTGTGTGTGTGTGTGTGTGTGTGTATAAAAACCCACTTGTGGTTGTGTATCGTTGCTCGTTAGTGTGTTACAGACCTGACGCAGGTGCAGTAATGTTCAGTAATCAGTGTGTGTTGTGTGTGTGATTGAGGGCTGTGATTGGTCGCTTCTCTCACATCTGCATCCTCCACATGGGGTTTGTTTTGTAGCTCGTAAGTTAAAGGAATAAGAGTGGCGCTGATCGGAGCGGGATGAAGTCAGAGCTGAGCGATGCGTTTCATCCTTCAGCGCGTTTCTCTCCCAGCATCTGATTCCTCATTAAGCAGCAGATCCTCGTTAGAGCATCAGCACGTCGCCTCACATCCACCATCCATCACACGAGAAACAAAAGCACATCTGGAGCTGGTCACGGGGGAAAACACACACACCATGGAGAGGAGCACAGAGAAGAAGGGAGGAGAAATGTGGAAGAAGAAAGGAGGACAAGAAAGGAAAGAGAGAAATTAAGGGAGAGAATAAAAATATGAAAAAAATACAGAGGAGAGGAAGTGAATGAGAAGAAAGATAAGGCGAAAAAGGGAGAGAGGAGAAGAGCACAGAAAAGAAAAGAGGAAGAAGAGGGAAGGAAATTAGGGGAGACAGAGGTAGAGAACGGAGGGAGGGAGGAGAAAACAAAAATAGAGAAAAGTGTAGAGACGAGTGTGTGTAAGGAGTCATCCTTCATGACACAAACGCCGACACACATTTAATTCTTAAACAAATCTATACACAAGTATTAACACACACACACACACACACACACACACACACACACAGAGAGCGCTGGCAGTGAGAACCCTGCCACACCCCAGCAGTGGATGGGGAAGGGGGAAAACGTCCTAAACTCATTTCCCAAAGTCATCCAAAGAAAACCGTCCGTTTCCTTTCACCTGTGTTACTGGATGACATCATCAAAGTGCACCGGCTGAACACGCCGTCATGGAGACCCTGAGCCCCGCCCACCAACTGTACTGTAACAGAGGAACACAAGAACAAGATAAAACACAACAACAGTCCAACATCTCCGTCACCGCTAAACAGTCACAGGGTGCCTTAACCCCCCCCCCCGACTCTCTCTCACGCTGAATAACAGCAGTGCGTCTGAGGAGTGAACCACTTGAGACGTTCAGATGGATTTCATCTTCACCTGAGAAACACACACACACCCCACCTCAGGCTTCACCACATCCATGCTAACGTTAGCGCTCATTTGTTCGGCACATCATTACTGGTGAGGATGAAAGTTGATGTACTTTTCTGTGTTTGTGCTGCGGGTTTATTTTTTTTTATTCTTACAGAAAAGACCAAAGAGCTACAGGACACACACATCAAACACAAACTGTGTGTGTGTAAGGTGTGTTACAGCATTGTGGGTTTAAACAAAACAGCTGTACACACACACACACACACACACACACCCCAGCACGTCCCTGTGTGTTTTATTCCTCAGACATCACAGCAATTTACCAACATTTACAGTTTATTATTTATTGAAGTCCAACATATGATGATACTTTTTATCTGTTTATAGTTAAGTTTACCGTTATGGAGTGTGTGTGGTGTGGACTAAGTCTCGTGATAAACACAGTTAGGACACGCCCCTTCACTCTTACACTTCTGTCTGTATGTGGATTTTAAACTGTTTACACTGGTCAGTCTCAGACCTGTGGGTTCTTCTCCGGATAATTTATTGGAAGTGAGCAGCTCTGGAGCTCTCGGCTCTGGAGCTCTCGGCTCTGGAGCTCTCGGCTCTCGGCTCTGGAGCTCTCGGCTCTGGAGCTCTCGGCTCTCGGCTCTGGAGCTCTCAGCTCTCGGCTCTGGAGCTTAAATGTCAGTGAATTCTGAGAAAATCAACGGTTTCATCCAAAAATTCACTGAGTGTTTTCAGACCTTTTTTGGGGTAAAAAATTAAACGTTCTCTGAGTATCACCAGATTTAAACTGTGCCTTAGATGGGTGCACTTACTTTTGAGCAATCACATTATATCTGCTGTAGAGCTGCTACCATAGAAACGAGCTCATTAATATAACACTGCGCTGCAGTCAGAGCTGCTCTTTGAGAGAATTAATCAACACCTGACCACTTAATCACAGTCCAGAACTCAGCACAGTGTGGAGCAAAAATTATCAAATCATTCAGAATTAGAGTTAATTGATCTATTTGTTTGTTTGTTTGTTTGTTTGTTTGTTTGTTTCACACAGAGATCATTGATGACATCACACAGCTGGTGGACACGACGGACAGACGCATCCACAACGAGACACGTAGAGTCCGTCTGGTGGAAACCAAATCTGCTTCCTGTGGTGAGCGCACGCATGCACGCACACACACACACACACACACACTTGGATAACAAATAAATAATAAGTTACTTCTTTATGTCTTCTGATTATTTAAGTGTAGAAGAAACCGTGTGTGTGTGTGTGTGTGTGTGTGTGTGTGATTTTATTGTTTAGCTGAAATCTCCACAGGAGCTGATTAGACTTTTATAACGTTGATGTTTGTTAATGAGTGTAATAAAGACGTGTTTAATGATTTTGTTATAAAATATACTGTACTATATTCTATTATTTAATAATAATAATAATATCACATTTGTATAAACCAATATTTATATTTATTTTAGATATTAATATTCTCTATATGTTAATTAATTCATCCTATCTTTTTAATTCAGTTAAATTATATTTTTCATGCAAATTAATAATTTAACACGAATATTTATTACATGATTAAAAATATAATAACTAGATGATGATTATTGTTGTTGTTGTTATCGTTGTTGGGTTTCTGATGGAAATCTGATCCAGCTCCACAGATGACGCAGTAAATCAGAAATCGGACATCTTCCAGCATTCATCTCACAACTATTTCCTGTGTGTGTGTGTGTGTGTGTGTGTGTGTAACAGCTGTACATTCTGAGTGACATTAAATGAGACACAGATGTTTCTGAAGCTGCTCTTCTCTCCTTTTTCTGTTTCATTCCTCCTGCATGTTTTAATCCTCCATACTCATGTTAACATCACTGTGTGTGTGTGTGTGTGTGTGTGTTACAGGTATGATGGTGGTGATTGTGTTGCTGCTTATTGCGATTGTGGTTGTTGCTGCTTGGCCGACATGAGCTGACAACGGACACACAGCTGTCAAGCCCACATGCACATGCGCGCACACACACACACACACAGTGTTTTAGAACGTGTTATCACTGTAAGCATAAACTAATAAAAATTTTCTAATAAACATTTAACAATCTGCGTTCAGTGTTTTATTCGGTGTGTGTTCAGATTATTACAGAATTATGAAATTGCTGTAGAATTATCATTGTACTACTGTAGAACTATTATAGTATTACTACAGAACTGTTAGAATTACTGTAGAATTATTATTATAGAACTATGTGTGTATTATTAGTTATTATAGAATATAGCAGAATGCTGAGTCTATGGAATTATTACAGAATTATCAGTGTTCACTTGAGAGTACTTGTATAATTTTTGCATAATTATCACATTATCAGGATATTATAGAATTATAACAGCCTTGTCATAGAAGTGCTGTAGAAATATTAGAATTATTGTACAGTTGTTACTTGTTATAGAATTGCCATAAAACTATCATCGTGTTACTCTGGGATTATCATAGAATTATTACAGAATGATTTTGGCACAATATCAGATTTATTCTGGAATCATCATTGAAGGAGCATGAGCATAGCTTTATTATAGAATTATTGCATTGGTATAGGATTACTGTAGAATTAGAACCATTACAGAATTTTGTTGTTATTAGAGACAGAAGGCTGATGGTGCAGCGTGTGGGTCTCGTTCAGGACGGTTCACATCATTTGATTTAATTAAATTTTTCACCACACTGTGGCGCAATAGTCACTCATCCTCTAAACACACTGGAATAAAAAAACAAAAGCCCAGAAATGTTAAAAAATCAAATCCACAGTGTGTCGCGTCATTAAACATCAGTTGTGTGATTCTCAGAAATCATCAGGTGAGACACAAAACTGCGGGTTCAAAACTAAAGAAAGAAGCAGTGTTTGTTTTATTTTCCACAAATTTGGCCATGAAGTATAGGACACACGAACAAAACAAAATAAATTTTACATCATGGGGACAAAAGTCGGTGTGGAAATGCAGCAGAATTGCAGGGACGCGTCGCAAAGCGTCACCGGCGGCCTGAGCTTTAAATCCCATCTCACAGCCTGCTGCTCACAGACAGGCCATCACTATTACACCGAGTGTGTGTGTGTGTGTGTGTGTGTGCACGCGCGCGCCTTGTGGTGTTTTTCTCCTGAAAATGATTTTACAGAACAGTAAACTGCAGACTGGGCTTTTCACACAGGGACTGAACTCATCCCCCTCCTGAGCTTTAACACAAAAACCTTACATGATCGCGACCCACAGGAAAACTGGAGTAGATACAATTCATGAACATGCACCTCTGTGTCATCCCTCTCTCCATCTCTCCCTCTCATCCCTCCCTCCCTCTCATCCCTCCCTCTCATCCCTCCCTCCCTCTCTCTCCATCCCTCTCTCCCTCTCCATCCCTCTCTCCCTCTCCATCCCTCTCTCTCTCCATCCCTCTCATCCCTCCCTCTCTCTCTCCATCCCTCCCTCTCTCTCCATCCCTCTCTCCCTCTCCATCCCTCTCTCCCTCTCCATCCCTCTCTCTCTCCATCCCTCTCATCCCTCCCTCTCTCTCTCCATCCCTCCCTCTCTCTCCATCCCTCTCTCCCTCCCTCTCATCCCTCCCTCTCTCTCCATCCCTCTCTCCCTCTCAATCCCTCCCTCTCTCTCTCTCTCCATCCCTCTCTCCCTCTCCATCTCTCCCTCTCTGTCCAAGGGTAACACAAAAGCTAACACACACACACACACACACACACCCCTCACTGCTTTCTGCTCTATAAACTCTGGGCTTAAAGTTTACTTTGTGAAATTATCTAATGATTTTTATAAAGAATTGAAAATGATCCTGAAAGAGAAAAGCGGTCTGTGTGAGACGAGTTTGGACTCTAAACATGTCCACAGAATCTTTCCTGCTCCAAAATCAACTGTTTATTACAATTTAGTGTTTAATACAAATATTAAAGTTTAAAATAAAAGTAAAGTAATAAATGTTCAGTATTACAGAGTGAGCTGATTTATCACTACACAAAGAAATGGAGAGGGTTGAGTTGAGTTGAGTTGGTTTAGTTGCTTGTGTGTTAAAAGCTGAAACACTATAAATGATGATTTATTATAATGTTGATGTATGAACACGTGGACCTCCTTCAAATGTTAAATTATGAGAATGTGAAACAAAAAACAAGCTTTATTTTAAAAAAACAAAATAAATAAAAGATTCACTCAAAGACTTTTAATTGAATGTAAATAGATTTTTAAATCATGATTTTGTTTTAATAATTTAGACATTCTGAAATCGAGACCAAACTTCAGAGGCATCACAGAGCAAAACTCCAAATGTAAAAATGTCTGTACGTTTAATAATAATAATAATAATAATAATAATAATAATTGGGTGTGGTGTGAATCAGTAATGAGCTCTTCAGCTCTCAGCATCATCTTGAACATCTCTAAAAGCCCACAGCAGCCTGAGGAACATGATGCCACGCCCCAGATGTTGCTATGGGTTTTTTTTAAACTCTGTTAAACCACATGGTGTTGAGGTTGTTGTTGTTTTTCTTTTTCTTGCTGCATGAAAGTCAGACATCATGGACGTGTGAATAATTCTCAACATTTCTATTCACATTTCAACTTTTTATGGAGGTTATAAATATAAACGACGCTCGCTTCCCCCTTAACCAATGAAATGACGAGGAGCTGGTCATGTGATCAACACTTATTTTACTACAGAGACACAGACACTGGAGGGAAAAAGTTTGTAAAATAAATTATGAGCAGGAGATAAATGGATATCGTGGAAGTGTGCTGATATTAAAATTCACACCACAAACAAAAACATTAATATAATTATTTTAACGTTTATATTCACTGATGGGATTCATTAATAAACATGATGTTTAAAAAAACCAGCGCGCTTTCAAGGAATAAAAGATTAAAAATGAACACTTGTGTAGCAGTGAATAAAGTGTGTGTGTGTGTTTTACAGGTCCGTGTCCGTGTCAGCTCAGTGAAATGACGCTGCGTCCCTGCGTGTGTTAATGAGATTAAGTTCAGGTGAAGTGTTAATCAGTTTGAAAAGGAGAGAAAGGGATTGATTTTATACACCGTGTGGGGATTAGAACTGTACAACCCTTTTGGAGCGCGTCCGCTGGGCGTCACTGTGCTGCTGGAGAAGCCGATACGGCGCTCCCCGGCGGTGTGATGAGCAGGGTGTCGGTGTGTTTCTGAGCGTGTCATGAGTCGAATCCGCATGAAGCGAGCGCTGAAGGACGTGAAAAAGAAATAAAATCAAAGTGTGAGGTGAGTTCCTTGGTGACAGGTGTGCACTTCCTGTGTAAGGAGATTGTTCTGTTCCGAGCGACAGTGTTCGCACACTCAGTCACTCGCCCCCCCTCCCCCCCCCCCCGCACTGCGTCAGATCTGTGTGGATATTCGAGTTCAGATCCTCCGTCTTCGTCTCAGCGTCTCTCTGTCTCTCTTTAAGGCTTCTTGCATTTCCCTTTCTTCTCTCTCTGCTGGAACTTGCGCAGTCTCCTCGCCCACGTGTCCCTCCACTGGATCACCAGACTGCCTTTATCTGCCACCATGCCGCTCTGCCCCGGCGCGTCCTCGTTGTTCCCCAGCAGCAGGTATTTCTTGCCGGTTTTCATTCTGGGACACTTGCAGGCCACGTCCTTGGCTCGGACCCACAGCAGCTGGTCTCCTCGCCGGATGCGGCTCTCGCTCTGCTTGTACACGGACACGATGTTGACGGTGAATTTCCACCACTCGCCCGTCCTGTCTGATTTCAGGATGTGCACCTGAACAGCTGCAGGAGATCAGACATGCTGCGTTAGACACTGCTGCAGGGCATGAGCCAAAAAACACAAAGACTCAACACTCAAATCACACTTTCACTGGCATCCTTTCACCAAGAACGAACACGGCCGACATCCGTGCTGTTGATCTGCTGCTTGGTGTTTAAACGTGTCCGAGCTCTGAGCGAGAGAGAACAGCGTGTTTAATCACTGTTGGTTTTGTTAGATTGGACTCTTCCTTATGGGACTGTGTTTTATTCTCTCTGCACCACGTTTGACCCTTTTTCAGTTCCACAATAAATCTGTGTCACTGATGTCAACTCTCTCTCTCTCTCTCTCTCTCTCCATCTACATGTGTAATGTTATAAGTCTAACACACACTGATGGATTTCATTTCCATTATTTCACAGATTGGGGAAGGGGGCGGGGCTTCCAGAGATATCAGACAGAATAAAACACCTGCGCAGCTGTCAATCACTCAGGATTCGTTTGTCGATTGGCTCCTCTGCTATTTTTATTGGAGAAAAAAGCACAACTGTTGTTCTGATGTATTTTAAATGATGAACTCACAGCTGTGTACTCCAACATTAAAATGCATAAAGTTGGGTGGGTCTGAGCATTGCATATTAATTATCCATTAGATTTTAAATAAAAATGCAGGAACTTTATTATTCTGAAAATGAAAACTTTACATCTTTATAAACCACAGGAAGGCCTCAGATTCATTTTAATAACTGATAGTGTTTGCGTGAAGCCGATTATACCTTACACACACACACACACACACACACACACACACACTAATGAATATGATGGTTTAATGTCTTCCAGATCTTTTAAGGAAGTAAATGTGGTTCTTGAAGGTTTTGTTTGTGTCTCGCTGTGTTCCTGCTGAGAAATAAACAGTGCTTTATTTCACACAGACTCTCTCTGCGTGTGTGTGTGCGTGTGTGTGTGTGATGACGTGAGCAGGTTTCTAACAGCGGAATCCTGCTGAAGAGCTGAAATTAAGCCTGTGGATGTTCTCAGATGCTGCTGCACTGAAACTCTTGGTATTGTGTGTCGGAACACTAAGCAGAACCCGAGACTCGCTGCAGACAGACTTCATTATTAATGCGCGCGCACACACACACACACACACACACACACACAGTGAGTCAGTGCGCAGGCTGTGTGTTATTGTTCTCTGTGTTTCTCCTGGAGGCCTCATGGTGGCGCTGTTCATCCTGCACTCACCTCAAAGATTCTACAGCTGCTTTAATATTTGTTTTATTACATTCATACTGATACACTTTACAGAATTTCGTGTGTGTGTGTGTGTGTGTGTGTGTGTGATAAACGTTTATTTAAGTGATGAATGATGAGACAGAACTCATACACTCACAGATCAAGTTAATAATAAATTAATAAGAGTGTAATAAATGTTAAAGTGTTTAAAATGATATTTGTGAATTGTAATAAATAGAATATTAAATGTTGTGTAATGATAAACACGGAGAAGCCGGGGACGGTGCGTGCAGTTTCTCCTCTTGTTGTTCTGTGGTGTGTTTAGACGGAAGATTATTTCTCTCTCTGTAATGTACGCCTCTTTTCTTGATTGATTTTATCTCAGTCTTTTTTCTCTACTTGTAAATTAATCATTTCTAATTGTTCTGTAAAAAACTAAAAAACTGTACGTGCAAATATACAACTATTCTTCATCATCATCATCATCATCATATTATTATTATTAGTCATTTTCTTCTTCTTTTTCTTCATCTTCATCTTTTCTGTAGTTCCTTTTTTAAACTTAAAGCTGCTTGATGTTTCACAGTGACAGACGACTATAAACCTTCATGAACGTGTGTGTGTGTGTGTGTGTTCGTGGTTCGTCGCTGCAGTGTGGTGATAACAGACTGGACGCAGCTGTGGCTCCACTGGAGATCTGAACATCAGCTTGTCTCTGACGCCTTTTCAGAGGAAGCTCGTCCAATTCCATCCTGAAGTCGGACGCTCGGCCCGGCCGTATTTGTGAGAGCACAAAGCCCCCTGACCGTGCGGGAGCCGAGGGAGAGTGCATTAGGTTTAATAGGTGTGTAGGAAACGGTACAAGCCACAGTGGGGCAGCGGGAAAACGCCAACGCTTCATAACAGAGACGGCCGATGGAGCTGACTCCACAGGAGCTGAATTAAACAGGGAAATGGGCTGGAGGTAATGCGCACACCCTGAGTGTGTGTGTGTGTGTTTAGCTTTTAGATGGATGAAGAGGAACAAATGCTTAGAGAGAGAGAGAGTGAGTGTGTGTGTGTGTTACTGTGAGACGAGTGTGTGCTGAGTATGGGGTAAAGTTCCTCCTTCAGCTGTTCCTCCTGCACTCACTCGGGTTATTGGTTTTGTCTGTGACGGGGTTTTAATCGACCCGTGTTTATGTGAAGATTTTTAATGTTCAGCTGAAAAGTTTCAAAAACAGGAAATGTGCATTAAAGCTCAAAAAAAGCTGAGATGTGAATAAAAACGTTCCATAAAGCACCATGTCTCTGTGTTTGACTGGCACGCGCTGATGACATCATCTTATAGCTTCAGAATATCCAAGGGTTGTTTACACATATACATATATACATATACACACATTATATATATATATATATATATATATATATATATATATATATATATATACACATACATACATACACACACACACACACATATATATATATATATATATATATATATATATATATATACACACACACACACACACACTGTAAAACATTTCAAATTGGCTTAACTTGAAAATGCAAGTTAACTCAATTTGATGATTATCTTTGTTTTAACTCAGAAAACGTCTCAATTAGTCACGACAACTAAGTAATTCAAGTCTAACCTTTGAAAACTTGCACAGATTAGTTCAAATTAAACACTTTTCTGAGCTCACTGAGTTAAAGAAAAAAAGTAAGTGGACAGAACTAAACAGCTGAAATGTTTTACACTGGATATAGATAGATAGATAGATAGATAGATAGATAGATAGATAGATAGATAGATAGATAGATAGATAGATAGATAGATAGATAGATAGATAGATAGATAGATAGATAGATAGATATGTTCTATCCACATTCACTGGATATGAGCAATCGTGCGCTCTGATTGGCTACTTTACTACTAGGACATCAGCTCATATACCGTGAGAGAAAAACAAAATGGCAGCGCGTGTTGCTGAACCAACTGAGGACGAAATAAAAACTCTACTAGAAAACAAAACCCCCCAAAATACAAAAAAAAACCCCAACAAAATATGGAATAAAAGTATTTGATGGTAAGAACATATCTTTTTTTTTTTTTTCAAGAATTATTATTATCATCGCATTTTTCACAAATCGCTCCTGTCATTTCGTCGGTTTGTTTACATTCTAAGCGGAAATTATTTTTTCTGACGTTTTGTATAAAGTTTTAATTTATCGAATTTGTAAAAAATAAAAATAAAAATGCTCTGTTTCTCAAAATCCAGTGTGGACAGAATAAAACAGTTATTCCACTCAATCTCATCGTACATGGATTATAGACAAGTTAGTGCTACGCGCCTCGTCACCCATCAGCTCATGTACGACTCGATTTCAGGGAATAACTGTTAAACATATATAAACACACCTGTTATAGATTTTATTGTGACCATTTCTCAGAAATTCCCCATCATTTCTATGGAAGGTGATTATGGATGCTACTTTATCTTTCTTTCTTTCTTTCCGATGATTGATGATTTAACGCAAACTCTGTGACACGCTTTACTTTAACACCCTTTAAGGATTCATAAGCTGAAGAGACGGAACACTGAAAAGGATAAAGAGGACAGAAGCATAAACGTCTTCCCAGACTCTGGATGTACAGAATATTCCTGAACAAAGTGACACAAAATCACCTGACACTTTATCTGTATTAATAAAGTAAACACTTTGTTGTGTATTTTTTTTAATAAAGGTTGTATTTTTTTAAAGAGCTTTAGACGTCAAGGGTGTCTGTCTAAATGAATCAACAAGCTGGCTGTCATTAGTGTTACTAAGCTCTTTAAGTTCCTCTGCGTCTCGCTTGACTGATGAAACAGAGCGAGTCGGGAGGGACAGAGGGAGCTGCACATCTGCTCCATTCAGAGAGAAGAGAACAGAACGCCTGCTGGCTTCAGGAATGCTGCTCTTCCTTAATGAGGATCTACCCTTCGCACCCTGCTCCATTCTGTCCGTCACACTTCCCTTGACTTGATCCGCTTTGGGTTTAAAGACCTGCTGGGCTGTCCGTCAGCGCCGTGTCCGGCCCCTAAGCCCTGCGCTGATGGCCTTTCCTTCTGTTCCATCCCTCTGACTTTCTTCCTGAAAGCCCTGAGTAAGCCATCACTACAATGGAGGACGTCCTGGGGATCTTCAAGAATATAGATGTAGCTGTGTGTGTGTGTGTGTGTGTGTGTGTGTGTGTGTGTGTGTGCCATCCATTATGACTCACCATAATCTTTCTTGCAGTACTTTTTCATGTTGATCTTCAGCTTCCCTTTAGACGCCTTGCAATAGGAGTCACAGTCTGCGATCAGGAGAGAGAGAGAGAGAAAGAGAGAGAGAGAGAGAGTTAGAATGCATTCTACCAGAGAAATAAAAGCTGAAAAGAAAAGACAGGGTGTGACACTCCTCTAAACAGCTCATCTATCTGCCAGCCCATGCTTCACGCTCGAACCCATCTGCCCTCGTCACGTTGTGTGACTCTAATAGATGCTTCATTTTTTTTTAGAGAAGCGACAGACAAAAGGTCCTGCTCTCTGCATGTCTGGACCCTCCCTTGCTCTGATGGGGGACCTTCAGCACCATTCAAGCCACCCAGTGCTTTCTTTTTTTAGCGCCATGCTAATTTCTCGGACTCCCCCGTCCCCATTCTGTGCTGTCAAAGTGCCACCACGGGACCTTGTCAACTCAACCCTGGCGTCTACTCGACCCCTGTGGCCCTTCCTCCCTCGACCCCAGGGTCCATCTGAACTTTTGGCGTTTATTGGTTCAGCACCCAGGGAGGTGGCAGCATGCGTGGGGAGGGGTCACCGTGGCACAATGGGAGGTCAGCAGGGGGGAAATTAGTGACCTGTGAAGTGTTAAAAAAGCCTTTTGGTGTCCAAAAATAACTACAAATAGATTTCGGGACACGTTCTCTATTTCAGATCCTGCGTGATGGATGTCTCCAGGAGTTTGAACAAGTGATGCTGATGAAGATAATAAAGAAGAATGTGAGAAATGTATCAGCTTATCTTCACTACATCAGAGAGAGAGAGAGAGAGAGAGAGAGAGAGAGACATTTATGTCCAAAAAACCCACAAGAAACTATTTAAAACCGAGAGAGCAATTTAACGGGACATTTCTGTGTCCAGCCCACACATGGACACGTTCTGAGAGTGGTGTTGGTGTTGGTGGTGTTGGTGGGGGAGGTACGCAGGCTGAGGAAAGGTTGGGGTGTAAACGGTTGGAGTCCTTTCAGCTCGCCTGAATATGAACAAACTGCATTGTTTTGGGCCGACCCTCGCTCTGCGCCTGCTTTTCACTTTCCTTTCGAGACCCTTTTCTCCTGGACTGAAAGGAAGTTGCCTGGACAACGGCGGGGTGAGAAAAAAATGTCAGACAAAAAAGAGACGTAGTTTCAGAGTAGTGGTCATATGTGGGGGCGGGGGGCATCTAGAAAAAAAACCCCACTTGTCGACGGAGACGTAACTGTGGGACGTTGGAAATGTGACGAAATGACAAACTTAGTGAACGTGAAGAGCGCATGCATCGTGGCAGCCTCATTTCCATGTCAATGGACGTTAGCGAGAGAGAGCAGCTTTTGTTTTCCCATAACCCTGTTTAATGGAATCGTGATACTTTCCTTTGATAGCCCTCAATTTCTCACTAGAGAGGCCCGCTGGGATGCAAAGAGCACCCGGAGATTCCCATTGAAACGCTCCGAGTCCCCCGCCGACTGGACAAATGTAGCGATTGTGCTGCCTCTCGAGTTAGGGGAAGTGGGGTTAGATCCAGCTCACACAAGGAGGTGTTGCCTTGATGGATGTTTTTCTCGCCTCCTTTTGAACGAAAGGAAAGGCTGAAGAGCTTTTGGGATTGAGTCAAGTCCCGCTGGCAGCGATGCAGAACGAGCCAGAGGAAAAAACAGAGAGGGGGGGCAGGGTGTTAAATCATGGACGTAGGACTTGTTTGACATCGGAGGAATGAGGGAGCGGGAACGAGGCTGTGTGATTTAGCACACACACACTCTGGACTTCACTCTGAGAACAAGGCCAAGATTCCTGAAGTCTTCAGACAATCAATCAAACCCCGCTATTTAAGATTTCACTCCACTTTCAGAAATGTGTGTCGAGAACGACATTTACACACAGGGTCTGTAATATTCCTGTCATTACACTCAGCTTTATTTTCCTCTCGGAATAACATTTCCTTCAGATCATGGATGCTGGAGGAGAAAGTGGCTCTGACTCCGCCTCTCCTGTCTCACATCATTTTTCTTTTGTGGACAGCCATGGAAGAGTGACGCTTTAGAGAAGCTGTCGAGAATCACACACACACACACACACACACACACACACACACACACGGAGACAGAACGAAGCCAAAAGGAGCTCAGATCAGACCCTGCTTGTGTGAGTAAGCATTGTGCTGAGCGTGAGCGCTGATCTGAGGTCTGTAACAGCGAGGCGTGAACAGGCACACAGGGGGAAGGCTTTCTCCACGCACAATGAGACTGATTGAGAAACAAATTGCTGCAAATAAAGCGTGTAATTCAATTATAGCCGCAGCCCTGGACTCCTGCTGGAGTGCACGCTGTAAATGGAGAGCTGGAACTTTTCCAACCTTGTCATCTCTTTTCATTTCTCCACTTTGTTTTTTTTTTTTTTAACGGAGAATGAAGAGGCATCTTTTACATCCAAACATCACATGCAGTTTTACAGTCAAGACCGGATCATTGTCTTCACGAGAAAAGAAAAAGTTCAGTCCTTCTGAACGAAACTGGGCATGTTTTCCTCTTCATGTCTCCGTTAGTGTGTGCAGGTACGAACACTGCAGCATCTGATCTCAGACCCCGAGACCAACAGCAGTGTGATCGCAAGACGATCCTCAACACAGGAAGTGACTCAAACATGACATGGCTTTTGTGTTTTTCTGTGACCGTGAGCCGCTAAACTGAGCCAAAGGACAGAGCTGTGGAAATGAGGTACAGACTGGAGAGCAAATAAACACAAAACACAATCAACAAAATGTTTTAAACTCATCATACACACACTCGCCAAAGGTTTGTTTAATGTTTTCCAGCGAGAAAACAAACTGAACCAAACAGCAGACAGACTGAAAGGATCATGTCGTCAATGTACGGGGTGATGAGTAACAATTTACAGTCAACCCTCACAGATAAACTGTTTATAGATACAGGAAATGTAAAAAAAAAAAAAAAAAACAGCAGGAAGGAGAAAAAAGTGAATGAAGACAAGGAAACAAAACTCGTAGAAAATAAGCTGGTGTGTGTGTGTGTGTATTGGACGTTGTCTGAAGTGTTTAGATGTTGTTCATTGTGTTAATTAATGAGATAATAACTGCCTGATATATTAATCTGGAGATTCTCAAACTTTTATCAGTCAGCGACTCAGATGAGAGACACACGATCTGTGAAAACAGTCGCAGGAAAGAAAGCTCAAACCTACAGCTCTGTTCTCTCAACGGTTTCTCTGAGATGGTAAAACCGAGGCGTCTGATGGAGGCTCCTGTCTCACCTCGTTCTCTCCTGAGATTAAACACGTCAGTAATGTCACCAAATTCACACACTGATCTCAGAGCTGCTAAGTTAATGATGTCCTTTAGTGTAATGATGTAGTGTATATTGGGAGAGATGTACAGTTTAATTTTGATATATGAGCTTTTCAAAGTACACTTCAAGAGAAGTGCACTAGATGAAGAGTATTCTATGCTCTGTAAATATTATTATCTATAATATTATTCATAAATATATTTTCATAAAGTGGGGCGGCACGGTGGTGTAGTGGTTAGCGTTGTCGCCTCACAGCAAGAAGGTCCTGGGTTTGAGCCCCGGGGCCGGCGAGGGCCTTTCTGTGTGGAGTTTGCATGTTCTCCCCGTGTCCGCGTGGGTTTCCTCCGGGTGCTCCGGTTTCCCCCACAGTCCAAAGACATGCAGGTTAGGTTAACTGGTGACTCTAAATTGAGCGTAGGTGTGAATGTGAGTGTGAATGGTTGTCTGTGTCTATGTGTCAGCCCTGTGATGACCTGGCGACTTGTCCAGGGTGAACCCCGCCTTTCGCCCGTAGTCAGCTGGGATAGGATCCAGCTCGCCCGCGACCCTGTAGAACAGGATAAAGCGGCTACAGATAATGAGATGAGATGGATGGATGGATATTTTCATAAATTTAAAAAATGCTTCATCTTCAGTAAAATCGCACATCTGTTTGTCTCATTTGAATTTTGAGCAATTTTAGCAACAACAAACACAAGTGAAACAGAAATGTTCTTGAAACCCTTGCTTTTCAAGGCCTCTGTGTGTGTGTGTGTGTGTGTGTGTGTGTGTGTGTGTGTGTGTGTGTGTGTGAGGGCTGTGAGTCACATATCTTGCTACACAATAAGTGTTTTGTCTATTGGAGATATTCTCCATGCATTCCACCTCACCATGTGTCCCTGCGCTAAAGACAAATTAATACATGCCTCTTTCTCTCCACCTTTCCTTACACACACACACACACACACACACACACACACACACCTGCTCCAGTACTGACAACGCTCCTCTCTTCCTCTCTGTAGGAGGTGGGTGGGGAGAGAGAGACAGAGAGAGAGAGAGAGTGAGAGAGAGAGAGTGAGAGACAGAGAGAGAGAGACAGAGAGAGAGAGACAGAAAGAGAGAGACAGAAAGAGAGAGACAGAGAGAGAGAGAGAGAGAGAGAGAGACAGAGAGGGAGTGAGAGAGAGAGACGGAGAGACAGAGAGAGAGAGACAGAGACAGAGAGAGTGAGACGGAGAGACAGAGAGAGAGATATATGCCCTGATAAGAGGAACACATGTGTTTGTAATCAGCAGTTGGATGAGATCATGTTCTTCACACACACTTCTCCATCGAGAGGTGAGATGGAATAATGTATGCGCTCTCATAGCAGGGAAACCGGGTGGTCCTTACGGCACAGCTTTTTGATGGGAGCCACTCAAACGTGTGCGTGTTTGATTTGAAAAGGCAGGGTTTCTCAGGAACACTAGGCCACGCGGGTTAAACACTTTTAAACCTGTGATTTGGAATGCGTCTTCTTTAATTACAGGAAATCATCAACACATGGACACTGAACACGATGTTCCTGTTCAAGACGCATCAGAGCTGCTTGATCTTCCTTTAGTTTAAAGCTGCACTGCCTTTCAGATTTCTCAAGTGTAGGTCATAAAAGGAATTTTCCCTGACACACAATTATTTTTGTTTAGTGACTGAAAGCTACTGAATTTGAATCACAGACTCACAATTTTATTAGTTTTTTTAAATAGAACAATTAATGAATTTATCTCCATGTGGCTCTAAATTCTCCGCTATTTTTTCCTGCTTCACCATGACCCAATACAAGATACTACATCATGCATCCCGTGGTGGGCTTTCCCCGTTCACGCAAGGCATTGTGGGATACAAATTTGAAACAGGAGAGAAAAATGGAGGACGTGAGTGTGCGAATGAAACGTGAAAGAGCGACTACAGTAACGGAAAGAAAGCGAGAAGAAAAGACGTTATGTTCTATACGAAGGAAAGGAAACGCAGGACCAAACTAATAAATATGGGCGCTCAGCGAGCACCTCGGTGTGATCAGCTGTTCATTTAGCGACAGAATGATGGAATGGTCAGTGCACGCTCAAAGGGAAACCTGTAGATGGCAGTAATGCAACACTGTGGATGCCAGCTGCTGTAAAACCCAAAAGAAGAAGGTAAACCTGCGCATGCGCACACGGACTTCCTCTGTCTGCCTGACTGCGCCAAGCGAGCGATTTCATGCACATTATTTGCTTTAATCCCCTCAAATTAAATAACTTCCCAGCCACAGAATGGCCTGATATTTTGTGAGATATTACAGAAATAAACAGATATCACAATCACCACATTTCAGACGCAACTAAATTTCACTGGTTTTATGAAATCGAAAGGCCGTCTAGCTTTAAAGATCAGAACCATTCAGAACGCTGACGTCAACTCAAAGAAATGTTTAACATCACCTCTAAAACACTATATTATTATTATTATACAGAATGCATTGCCTTTAGATATAACGAGCATAAAGAGACAAATAGATGAATTAAAATATTTTATGTGTTGAATAGAAATGTTCCCAGTCATCATGTAGTCATGTGTGTGATGTAGAAAATTCTCCATGAAGATAAAGACTGTGACGGTGTATTCGGGCCCTTGTTGGTAAAAAGAAAGAAATATGGAGCTGAGGGACGGGTCATATCCCGAGAAAAAAACCCTCACAATTTCTGAGATTACAAGGTAGTGTTTGTTTGTTTGTTTGTTTGTGTCAAGGAACCAGCTGGCTTGGCTGTGCAGGTCAGATCAGTGTGATCACGCCGCAGACCCCCGGCTGAGCTGAGAGTTAGACGAAACGCAGTCTTTCCTCCTCAATCACACAATATAAAAGAATAAAGCACCCAGAGATTTTCAACTGCATTTCCCAGAATGCACTGCAGCCAGGAAGCCTGTGTTTGTTGTCTCAGAGAAGATCAGAGTTTTTATTTCTTGTAAATTTGTGACTTTTTTTAATCTCAGAAATTCAGAGTTTTTATCTGGGAATACTCCCCTCCCCCGCTGTGTTTTTATTTTTTTTAACTTACAATGATCAGAATACACCGTCATATAAACACAGATATTACTACAGCATTTCATTCATCTCACCTCAGTTCGTTAGGATGAGAAACGTATTACATTCTCCATCTCTCCATCTCTCTCTCTCTCTCTCTCTGCATCTCTACTCCATCTCTCTCTCTCTCTCTGCATCTCTACTCCATCTCTCTCTCTCTCTGCATCTCTACTCCATCTCTCTCTCTCTCTGTATCTCTCCTCCATCTCTCTCTGTCTCTCTCTCCATCTCTCTCTCTCTCTGCATCTCTACTCCATCTCTCTCTCTCTGTATCTCTCCTCCATCTCTCTCTGTCTCTCTCTGCATCTCTCTTTCTCTCTCTCTGCATCTCTACTCCATCTCTCTCTCTCTGTATCTCTCCTCCATCTCTCTCTGTCTCTCTCTGCATCTCTCTTTCTCTCTCTCTGCATCTCTACTCCATCTCTCTCTCTCTCTGCATCTCTACTCCATCTCTCTCTCTCTCTGCATCTCTACTCCATCTCTCTCTCTCTCTCTGCATCTCTACTCCATCTCTATCTCTCTCTCTGCATCTCTACTCCATCTCTCTCTCTCTCTCTCTCTCTGCATCTCTACTCCATCTCTCTCTCTCTGCATCTCTACTCCATCTCTATCTCTCTCTCTGCATCTCTCTCTCTCTCTGCATCTCTACTCCGTCTCTCTCTCTCTCTGCATCTCTACTCCGTCTCTCTCTCTCTCTCTGCATCTCTACTCCATCTCTCTCTCTGTCTCTCTCTGCCTGCATCTCTCTTTTTCTCTCTCTGTCTCTCTCTGCCTGCATCTCTCTTTTTCTCTCTCTGTCTCTCTCTGCCTGCATCTCTCTTTTTCTCTCTGTCTCTCTCTGCCTGCATCTCTCTTTTTCTCTCTCTGTCTCTCTCTGCCTGCATCTCTCTTTTTCTCTCTCTGTCTCTCTCTGCCTGCATCTCTACTCCATCTCTCTCTCTCTCTCTCTTTCTCTCTCTGCATGTTTACAGTGAACAGTGAGCGTGAGACGAGATCTAGTATGAGTGTGGAAATGTTTCTGCTGATTAACTACACACTAACACAAGGCAGTTATTTGCACAAATCTGCCATCCTGCCTGTAATGAGACGCAAAAGTGTGGCGAGCTGAGAAAGAGAAAATAAAATAAAGAGAAATATAGAGTGAGTGGAAAAAAGAGTGGACCAGTGTAAACGGAGAAAACCAGAAGAAACATGTGAGGGAGGAATGTGAGAGTAGATTTGGAGGAGGGAATGAAAGAAATGTAAAGATGTAAAGGGGTTTTCAGAGAGAGAGAGAGAGAGAGAGAGTCCCAGCAGCTCTGCTGTCAATCTGATCTGTCAGTGAAGCATGAGAAGCTTGCGATGGTCCACCAACAGCTGCAGAGATTTCTCACACGCCAGGATTTCTCCGTCCGTGAGAATGACAAACGTTTCTTCAACAAAAACATTTTTTCCACAAGGACGAAACCCAAACACACTCGTTCTCTCCATACTTCATAAACACTGCTTTTCTTTTCTGGAGGAAAAAAACCCAACCACCGTGTGGCACGTGTGATCAGGATTCACCGGGCTGTTCGACAGCACCACTGTGTGCCTGTAAATCAGTAAAACCGTTTGGTATGCAGAGCTCTGTGTGTGTGTGTGTGTGTGTGTTGTATACTGTGTGTTGTGGAAGCCAAGAGGAAGAAGTGATACAGGAAGAAGTTCCTCAAACAGATTAATGAGGGAGAATCAAATCCCACTTGTGAGATCACTGAGTGAGAAAATGATGAAATCAGCAAACGAGCAGGGCTTCGGCTCCCCGCTGCGAGACGCTTAGACCAATTAATCGGAGTCGGAGTCAAAGATTAAAGCAGGGAGAGAGAGAGAGAGAGAGAGAGAGAGAGAGAGAGAGAGAGAGCTGGGCCGTGGCTAACTGATTCAAAAGTTATGAAGCGTGGCGGAGCAGAGGCACTGAGACGGGACAGCT
This sequence comes from Neoarius graeffei, assembly GCF_027579695.1. Classification (NCBI taxonomy): domain Eukaryota; kingdom Metazoa; phylum Chordata; class Actinopteri; order Siluriformes; family Ariidae; genus Neoarius; species Neoarius graeffei. Next base: position 1,361,280 of record NC_083572.1, on the reverse strand, counting down.
GAGATTGCGTACATATTCATGTGCTGGGTGATTTATGGTGATTTATGCTGCACACTGAACGCTGAGTGTTAATTCTGTCTCTCTCATTAACTCGCATCTGCTTCACTCCTCTTTCCAACACCTTCCTTCAAGCGTGAGAGACACGACCAGCAAAACACAAACCTTCACAAAGTCACAGACACTGCGGAGTTTCTGCCCTAAAACTGTGCCAGTTCTGTCTGCCATGTCTTCATGAAACACAGACGTGGACCAACTTTTGGTTCTACAACCTTCTGGAACCCTTTCGACAGTCAGATAGAGTCTGCTCCATTTCCAACGTCTGTATTTTGGATAAATGTAAACCAGATGAGTGTGAAGATGAAAGTGTGAAAAGCGTGGAGGACAGCTCTCCCTGCTCCGCACATCCAGGGTTCTGAACGTGGGCTCTGGGGAACATCAGGCGTCTGTGAAGATTTATTTTACCCATCATTAACACGGATTTAAAAAAATATTTATCGTTATTTATATTTGTCCTTGAGTTATTGTAGTTATGTCCATGCTGGACAGAATGATGATGTGTGAGAGTGATGTTGTAAAAGAGCACGCCGATGATGTGACGTTAAATTTTTGTTCTTAATCTTTAACTAAATAAAAACTCAAAGCGGACATTTTTTAATTGTATCGGTGCTGTGCCGCTGGAGGTTTCTGAGCAAACCTTCATATCGTCGTAATTATTGCGTATCGTAGAAATGCATTCAAGCATCGTGACATGATATTCCTGTCATATGCCCCAATCCCACCTGTCAATATTTCTGTTTAGGTTTCTTTTTAAATGCCAACGTTAATAAAAACCTTCTCTGGGCAGCAAGTTGAGGAATGAAAACGCTTCATGTCAACAGTCAGAGTATTACTGCATGCTATATTTAAACAGTGTTTGAGTAACTGGATTATGTTTGTAAATGAAATCTGCACTGATGGGGCTGCTGGCAGACGTGAGATGTGATGGGATGTGATGGGATGTGATGCTGTGATGTGATGTCTCTCACCTGCAGGCTGCTCTGTGATGCTCGCTGTGGTCGTTGGTGGTGCAGCTGGAATTTCTGTTTAAAAAAAAAAGACAAACAAAAGACAAAAGTCAGAGATTAATCAGATAAAGCGACATGTTCTTTTATGAGTGTCTTGTAAAAGACGAGTGCTTTTTCTCTTCCTTAAACACTGAATAAGTGTAAAATGAAACAGGCCCAAAGCTGTGGCTTGAGCGATGCATCACTTTTCTTCAGCTGCAAAAGACTTGATCCTGTCATCCTCCTTCCACTGGAGTAAAGATCTCCCACACCCAGGAACACCACATTCTCTCTGTGTGACGACTGATGAAAGTGTAAACCCACAGACATTCACAAGAAATAAAGGGTGTAGTGAAAAGACACTGGGACGAAAAAGACAAGAATCGAGCCTTTTGAGAAGAACGAGCCTTAGAACCGAAATGGAAATAAATCTGAACTGGAAGGAAGACTTTAACCTTATTACAGAGTTATCGATAATGAAACAAAATTAACTCACAACTGATTGAGACTTTTTAGGTATGAATATTAATCAAATACTGTGAATGAAATTATTAATCCTTTTTAGTATAAATACGCAGGTGATTATTGGATATAAGAAATCGTGCGTGCTGATTAGTCGAGAGATTCAGATTATTTCTCGATAATCACCTCGAGCGACTCGGCAAAATGGCGTCCAATCACTTCATCGCCGTAAGTGAGGAAGAATTACAGATGATGAAAGAAAATGCTGTTCCTAAAAGCACTAAAGATGCTCCGAAGTTTGGTCTAAAACTGTTCAAAGGAGGGCGGGGTTGGGATTTATTTTATCCATTTCAGAACAAAGTATTTTATGTGACTCGGCGTAGATCAGTGACACGAGTCTGCACTGCAAAGTTATTACACTACCGTTCAAAAGTTTGGGGTCACCCAGACAATTTAGTGTTTTCCATGAAAAGTCACACTTTTATTTCCCACCATAAGTTGTAAAATGAATAGAAAATAAAGTCAAGACATTTTTCTGGCCATTTTGAGCATTTAATCGACCCCACAAATGTGATGCTCCAGAAAGTCAATCTGCTCAAAGGAAGGTCAGTTTTATAGCTTCTCTAAAGAGCTCAACTGTTTTCAGCTGTGCTAACGTGATTGTACAAGGGTTTTCTAATCATCCATTAGCCTTCTGAGGCAATGAGCAAACACATTGTACCATTAGAACACTGGAGTGAGAGTTGCTGGAAATGGGCCTCTATACACCTATGGAGATATTGCACCAAAAACCACACATTTGCAGCTAGAATAGTCATTTAGCACATTAGCAATGTATAGAGTGGATTTCTGATTAGTTTAAAGTGAAAAGAACAGTGCTTTTCTTTCAAAAATAAGGACATTTCAAAGTGACCCCAAACTTTTGAACGGTAGTGTACATTTACATGAAGATTTTGAAGATTTAAATAAATTATTTTTAATACAATTTTAAAAAATAATCACGTGTGTATTTATACTAAAACAATGATCTGCCTCAGGCTCGGTGAACATCGGGGAATAATAACCTCGACTTCAACTTCATCTCAGTTATTATTCACTGATATTCACTTCACCTTTGGCGGATAATTGTTAATTATTTTCTCTTTTGTCTTGTTGTGTGAAACATATTAAACCTGCCTGGAAACCCAGAGTATAAATACATTTATCTGTAAAGAAAACAGACAACATCCTCTTTATTCTGCTCACAGTTACAGCAACAGTCACACTCATTTAATTATAACGATATTTTATTAATGAAACTAATTGCGAACACCAGCTGTGTGAGAATCTATCAGGTGAAAATATAAAGTAGTGTAAAATGTCGCTGGAGGTTTCTTTACTTAATAATACATCGCTTTATAACACATTTATAACACAACTAAATCTTTTCTCATTAAATTACGAGGACGTGTTGAGTCTCTGAGTTCTGCACGTCGCATACACATGACTTTCTCCTGAACGTCGTCGGCGTGGTGTTTCTCTGAGTTTATGCCTTTAGTGTGGTTCACTGTGTCACTTCACCTGGAGCAGGTTTTAACCTCAAACTGCTCTTTCATTAACAGAACGAACAAACAGGAGCGAAATCAGACTCCATGATGAGATCGAGACCCCATCCGTCTGATCAAGTGATCAATATTGTGATCTGATTATTACGTGATTCAGACTCTATGTGACATTCAGTGACAGCTCAGAACCTTATAAAACTAAAGGCATCACTGATTAACTTCTGTTACTTTGGCTTTTTAAAAAATATATATTTTATAGTTAATATAATTAGACATTATTTGTCACACCTCATACTGTGTAAAGATTTATTAGCATTTCAGATTAGAAAATAAAATGGTGTCATTTTAAATGTTTCAGGGATTTGAACGTTCCTTACTATTTATAATCCCTTTATATCATTTAAAAAGATTCTTGAACATTTGTTTTATAATTTCCATATAAACACTTATTACATGTTTATAAACTCAAGAGCGTCTTCTTTATCTCTATTTTGGAGGCTTCGTTTTCAGAAAGGCGGTTTTTACAGTGCTGTGATTTTTTAAAGCTCTTGATCGGTATATTATTGGCTCTGTTTGTATTTAGCAGTGTTTGTGCACGAGCTCTCTGTGGTGGTGTTAGATGTTAAAGTGAACGTACTGATGCAGGGGGCGATGGGCGAGCGGCTCTGCTGGTAGCCCTTAGCGCAGCGGTTGCACGTGATTCCCGTCACGCCGTCTTTACACGGACACTGGCCTGTGGTTTGGTTACACGTTTTTCCCGCAGCACCAACGGGATGGCAATCACACGCTGTGAGGAACAGGAGACAGAGAGGTGAGAGAACACACACACACACACACACTTGTGATTACAGCATGCAAATGCACAGGTGTTTAAACCCCCACCTTGATTTAAACATATATATACACACACACACACACACGACTATCCAATTTATTAGGAACGCCTGTACACCTGATCATTATGCAGTCAGCCAATCATGTTTCAGCAGAGCAGTGCATAAAATCATGCAGATACAGATCAAGAGTTTCACTTAATATTCACATCAAACATCAGAACAGGGAGAAAATCTCAGTGACTTGGACTGAGGGACGGCGTGAGTATTTCAGAATCTCCTGGGATTTTCACACACAACAGTAAACTATAGTTTACACACAATGTTGTGAAAAACAAACAAAAAACATCCAGTGAGCCTCAGCTCTGCGTTCTGCGTATTAATGAGAGAGGTCAGAGGATAATGGCCAGACAGGGCTGAGCTATCAGGAAGTCGACAGTAACTCAGATAATTACTCTTGTAGTGAGCAGAAAAGCATCTCAACATGTTGAACCTTGAAACAGATGGGATACGACAGGAGAAGACTGCGTCGGGTTCCACTCAGATCAGACGCAGACTCGGACACAGACTCACCCACATGGCACAGACGAAGCTGATGGAAAAAGTCTAAGAGATTTGGAGTTTGTCCAACCTTCAACTGTCCAGTTAGGTGAGTCTGTTCCTAATAAAATGGACACCAAGTGTATATGTATATACACATATAACACTGCTCAGGACTGACAGATGATGGGTTATTACAGCAGGAGAGGAAACATCTGATCATTTTATTTCATAAGGAGAGAATTTCCATTTGGAGATTTTCATTGAGAGAGAGAGAGAGAGAGAGAGAGAGAGATGCTGCTTCATCCCAGTGAGATGAAACCACATGTGCTGCAAGAACAGAACATTGCTGTAACTCTCATGATTAGCTGTTTCATTTTCCCCGTCCTGATCCAGACGTTTCTGCGCTCCGTGTGTGTTGGCTGTGTATGGGAGGTCTGTTTCTTCCCCGTGCCGTGTGCTCCTCTCCTCTCTCCCTGCCTTTGTAGTGTAAACCCCTTTCATGTCCGAGTGCCTCCTCCACTGTGGGTGGTGATATAAAACCTGTTCCTCAGATATTCTTTATTGTGTGAAATGACTCCAGGCCTGTTGTGGAGTAAAGTGAAGGACTAAATTGGCTGCTGTGTCAGGTAATGAACGTGTAACGTGGGGAGCTGCTCTGTAAGACTTGCTCTCAGCTGCTCTGCGTGCTGTAAGCCGTCGCTGGTTAGTCATCAAAGCCCCGGCGTCTGTACTGTCGTTTGAAGGAACGATTAGGACTTGATTGGATCCACTCGGCATCGGACCACAAATGTTCCACAAGAGCCTGTAAAGAGTCACAAAGCACGTTGGCGCTGCTGTTTGATCTCCGGTGAGTGAGTCAGGAACGCTCACGGGGAACGCAGCGTGGTGGATTCCTCCAGCCGCTCACTTCAGCATGGAAGAGCGAGTGTCATGTTGAAGGGAGGGGCGTGGTCATGCAGCCGTGTGACGAAAAAGCCTTACATCGAACGCATTTAGGATTTTTACTCGCATTATTTACAAGTGTGAATTTTGCTCTTTCACACGATACGAAATACGTCTCGACACGTGCGACCTGCTGAGCTCAGATCTAATTCCATTCAGTTCAGTTCAGTGTGAGTTTTCAGAAATCTTCAGGAAATGACAAGCTGCATTTTTTTGTGTTATTAACTTCAACCAAAGTCTGGCGAAGGAACGACTGTTTATAGCTGCAATAATGTAAGTGAGAACAGGGTTAGAGAACTGACTTGTTTCACCGACGTTCCACAATATTACAACAGATAAAAAATACAACATTCTGTCTCTAGGAAAAGAGAACACTGGAAGAACCTAGAGTTCTCTCTCTCTCTCTCTCTCTCTCTCTCTCACGTGTTAATGAACTGCACATTGATTTCCAGCAGCTGGATCAGTTTCTAACAGATTTCCTTTTCCATTCAAACTGGATCTCGGCTCATAAAACTCTTGCGGCACGGTGGTGTATTGGTTAGCACGGTCGCCTCACAGCGGCCGGCGAGGGCCTTTCTGTGTGGAGTTTGCATGTTCTCCCCGTGTCTGTGTGGGTTTCCTCCGGGTGCTCCGGTTTCCCCCACAGTCCAAAGACATGCAGGTTAGGTTAATATGGGGCGGCCTTGGGCTGAGGTGCCCTTGAGCGAGGCACCGAACTCCTGACTGCTCCCCGGGCGCTGTTAGCATGGCTGCCCACTGCTTTGTGTGTGTGTGTGTGTGTTCACTGCTTCAGATGGGTTAAATGCAGAGAGGAATTTCACAAGTGTGTGATGAATAAAGTTGTGCTTTCTTTCTTTCTAAATATCGACACGTTGTGTCTCACACTGTTGTTCTTTACACCCGTATTCACGAGCCATAAACATCAGCGTTTATATTGCGTCAGCACCATAAACATTCTGCTTGATTAACTAAATAAGATTTAAACACTTCAGTGATAAAACATGGAAATGCAAACAAAACCAACAAGCTGCTGTGAAGCGAACTGAAGTCGGCACCTGTTCGATAACGAATGTGGAAGTGCGGCTGTAGTGCACATGAGCTGCAGGTGTTCCACTTGGACTCGTTTCAGCACTTTCACAGCAGTAAACAGCCTGAAGGGAGAGTTTAAGTGGCTTTCCACTGAGTCATGAAGTGTTGGTGCTACTCAGCCTGCGCCGTGTCCTAAATCTCTCCCTGCTCACTACACCTCACCACTTCCTACCGTATAACTGCCTTCAGCAGCATTCTCTTTGAATATTTGAGTGATTTTTAGTGAACACTACTTCAGTATTAATCAGTCAGGAACGTCACGGAACGTTACTGAGCTCTGTTTGCGTTCCCCAGGTTTAAATAGCGACCGTAAACAGTGCACACGTGTGTGTTAAAGCTCTTACGTAACTAGACTCGTCCTTTATGTTTTATCACGTGTCACTGTAGACGCTGTAGTTCCTCCTTGTGATATTTTGACGGTTTGTAGTGTGCTTCGATTTGATCATTAATGGCGAAATACGTCCAGATAAATAAATAAACATGTAAATAAATGCCTCCCATAGATAGATGCAGATTGTTATGTTCGAAGCGAGTTGAATGTAGAATGTAGGATCTGTAGTTGATGGTCATGGTGTCTCAGTGGAGGAGGGAGAAGCGTTACGTCACGGAGCGATGTGAAGGTCAGAAAGCTGAGCAGAATGATGTAATCATTAGGGCTCCGCCTCTCTGTCAGTGGATCAGTGTTAAGTGCACGATATTTTAAACAGAAATAATGTTACATAAAGATAATGGTTCGCTGGAATCACAGCTGCCATCTTCGTGTTTCTGTGGTGACCTGATGTGCTGATCCTGATTTAAATGAGGAACGCTGCGTAATGAAGTAATGAGGTCATGCAGAACAATATTGGGACGTTCCCCAAAAAAACATGGCGTTATTTGCGGTTTAATAACAGCGACGATGCGAGATCATCGGGTAACGATTTAAATCGCGTGACTCACACGGTGGCTTCAAAGCGGATTACGTGCACGCGAGCGGTGTGTTCCTGGGATCAGTTCGAGCGTGAGGGGCTACGGGGGGTGAACGCATCTCTGTGTTTGCCTGTTTGTGCCATGGCAACCATGAGAACGATAATTAGCTTAACCAGCTAAAGGTGCGGACCTCGCTCAGGGGGATTCTGATCAGAAAATGATGTCATTCTCTTCAGCGTTTGTTCACTCGCACCATGTGCTTCCCGCTCACTCAGCTCCAGATTTACACATGATGTGGTTTTCATACACAGAAATCTTACAGTTCCCATAAAGTTTTAACCAGCGGCCCACCCAGGAGGGACTGAATAAAAATATCATACACATGTACAGGCCATGAGTGTGTGAAGTAATGAGAGGAATTTCTGTCAAAACTCTCTGGACGCTACAACATCACTGGCTGAAACTCACATCCAGCTGCGTACACTAAGGCCACGCCCACATCACACTCTTGCACCTGACTGAAATGCTATTTTATTTATTTATTTATTTATTATAAAACAGTTTGTTAAAGGATCTAGCTTGCCATTAGATACAGTGATGAGTGATAGAGGAAATTATTTACACACGAAACGACTAAGTGTTAAAAAACACACCTCAGACCTGTAGGTTAATTTCTCATGAATATTCAGTAGGGGTTTATTTCCCCACTACCTGACAGAAGGCATGTTTCCGTTAACCTAAAAAACGAACAGTGGAAACACATGAATTCTGAAAAAACACTCAAACATCACAAAATGATTTTACGCTCGAATGAGGTGGTTTTTCAGACGATTCGATAAAGCGATATTTCACAAAATTGAAATGAAAACACATTTTTCGCATTTACGCCCCATGACATGAAATTGAAGTCACCGTGCCGAAACCTATCCCGACTCGGAGATGTGTCATGATGTTTAAAATTCTGCTTTAATCACACAACACCACTTTACGGAAGCACAGACCATTCACAGTTGTGTTTTGCCGACTTTTTTTTTTTAAATTGCTATTATTTTGTGCGAACCTGCAGTGTAAACCTGCCCACTGAAATTCTCCGCCTGACTCACACGCAAACAGAAACGTGAGGAAGGAAAATTAGTTAAAGACTGCAGTAGAGTTCAGTCAAGTTTAAACTGAGCCTCAACTCATCAGAATCACAGAAGTCAGGAGAGAAAAAGTGTTGAGGTGTGTGGGTGGGAGGGGCATATTCTCTCTCCCCTGTCAATCACAGTGACACTAGCCAATCGTGGATGTCTGTGAGCTCATGCATGTGGAAGAGGGTGGAAAGCGCTTTACTCCAGATGTGTTACGCTGCAATAACAGCAGGCGTTAACCAGAAGTGTACCAGATCACATCCAGTGTTGCCAGATACTGCTGACATTTTCCAGCCTAAAATATGTTTAAAACCCGCCAAAATGCACTTAAAACCGCCCGATCTGGCAACACTGATCACATCACCAGTGAAGTCAGGGGTTAATGAGGGCTGCCTTTGAAGCAGTAAATATAAATAAACAGTTAGCTTGGTAGAACTGGATAAATACTCATCGCCTCAACTCAGACTGAGTTCTCGGGGTTCCTCGTGTTCCTGAAGACCCCTTCAGTAATAATAATAATAATAATAATAAATGATTAGAGTTTAGTCTTATTACGGTATTCAGTCACACCGATAGATCATCCCAGCTCCAACACTTCACTGACCTCCTCACTGCGCTGATCTAAAGCACGGCCAGCATCGTCCAAACACAACGCCTCATTTAGCCAACACAATCGATTTTAAAGGAGCTCTTCACGTCGAGTGCGAGCGAGGAGCGTCGACAGGCCAAACATTTCCACCATAATGAGCCCACGCTGGAGAGAAACTTGTGTTTACAGCAGGGTTTATGAGGGACGACGCTATCCATCATCAGCACCATCTGAGGCGGGATTTCTGGCAGGCGTCAGTGTGTGTAGGCGAGTTGCGGAGCCTGGGGTGTTTCCCCCAATGCCGTGACTGATTACAGAACTGAGGCGATGCGCTGTGAGAGTTCCTTCAACTGAAGTGAAAGATTTTCATGCAGAATATTTACATCCATGATGTACAGCGCAGAACACGAGCACTGATTAAACACGGACTGGTTAAGCACGGACTGGTTAAGCACGGACTGGTTAAACACGGACTGGTTAAGCACGGACTGGTTAAGCACGGACTGGTTAAGCACGGACTGGTTAAGCACGGACTGGTTAAACACGGACTGGTTAAGCACGGACTGGTTAAACACGGACTGGTTAAGCACAGACGTGTTAAGCACGGACTGGTTAAGCACGGACTGGTTAGGCACGGACTGGTTAAACACGGACTGGTTAGGCACGGACTGGTTAAACACGGACTGGTTAAATACGGACTGGTTAAACACGGACTGGTTAAGCACAGACGTGTTAAGCACGGACTGGTTAAGCACGGACTGGTTAGGCACGGACTGGTTAGGCACGGACTGGTTAGGCACGGACTGGTTAAGCACGGACTGGTTAAGCACGGACTGGTTAAACACGGACTGGTTAGGCACGGACTGGTTAAGCACGGACTGGTTAAACACGGACTGGTTAAACACGGACTGGTTAGGCACGGACTGGTTAGGCACGGACTGGTTAGGCACGGACTGGTTAAGCACGGACTGGTTAAGCACGGACTGGTTAAACACGGACTGGTTAAACACGGACTGGTTAAACACGGACTGGTTAGGCACGGACTGGTTAGGCACGGACTGGTTAGGCACGGACTGGTTAAACACGGACTGGTTAAGCACGGACTGGTTAAACACGGACTGGTTAAGCACGGACATGTTAAGCACGGACTGGTTAAGCACGGACTGGTTAGGCACGGACTGGTTAAACACGGACTGGTTAAGCACGGACTGGTTAAGCACGGACATGTTAAGCACGGACTGGTTAAGCACGGACTGGTTAAGCACGGACTGGTTAAACACGGACTGGTTAAGCACGGACATGTTAAGCACGGACTGGTTAAGCACGGACTGGTTAAGCACGGACTGGTTAAGCACGGACATGTTAAGCACGGACATGTTAGGCACGGACTGGTTAAACACGGACTGGTTAAACACGGACTGGTTAAGCACGGACTGGTTAAGCACGGACTGGTTAAGCACGGACATGTTAAGCACGGACTGGTTAAGCACGGACTGGTTAAGCACGGACTGGTTAAACACGGACTGGTTAAGCACGGACATGTTAAGCACGGACTGGTTAAGCACGGACATGTTAAGCACGGACATGTTAGGCACGGACTGGTTAAACACGGACTGGTTAAACACGGACTGGTTAAGCACGGACTGGTTAAGCACGGACTGGTTAAGCACGGACATGTTAAGCACGGACTGGTTAAGCACGGACTGGTTAAGCACGGACTGGTTAAACACGGACTGGTTAAGCACGGACATGTTAAGCACGGACTGGTTAAGCACGGACATGTTAAGCACGGACATGTTAGGCACGGACTGGTTAAACACGGACTGGTTAAACACGGACTGGTTAAGCACGGACTGGTTAAACACGGACTGGTTAAGCACGGACGTGTTAAGCACGGACTGGTTAAGCACGGACTGGTTAAGCACGGACTGGTTAAACACGGACTGGTTAAACACGGACTGGTTAAACACGGACTGGTTAAGCACGGACTGGTTAAACACGGACTGGTTAAGCACGGACGTGTTAAGCACGGACTGGTTAAGCACGGACTGGTTAAGCACGGACTGGTTAAACACGGACTGGTTAAACACGGACTGGTTAAGCACGGACTGGTTAAGCACGGACTGGTTAAGCACGGACCTGTTAAAGTGCAGTCGAGCACTGAGTGGTTGTGTCCGTAATCCTGCATCAGGTTCTTTCTTAATACTATCTCTAAAATATATTCATATCTATTTTACATTTTATATATTTTCAATAACAGCCATAAAACAGAACAGATCAAATAAAGCAGTAACAGTAAAGGAAAACATTTCTTATTCTTATAATTGTGGCAGCGGGGGAGTGGCCAAGCGTCAGTTTGTGAATGGAGGGTGGGGCCAGGGAAGGTGAGTGGCCAAGTCATTACACCTGATGTCAATTAATGTGTGTGTGTGTTTGTGTGTGTGTTTGTTGCAGTGATGGTGGAGCATAAAAGGAGGGGGAGAGCAGAGAAGAGGTCTCTCCCAACCAGAACACGTGTGTGTGTGTGAGAGAGAGAGAGAGAGAGAGAGAGAGAGAGAGAGAGATAGTGTGTGTGTGTGTGTGTGTGAGAGAGAGAGAGAGAGATAGAGAGAGTGAGTGAGTGAGTGTGTGTGTGTGTGAGAGTGAGCGAAGCTGAAAAGCTAAGACAATAAGTAAAATAGTGTGTGTGAACATCAACTCTCGCCTGCCGTGCTTCTTTGCTCCACCCACATCAGGAAACTCTCTCTCATCTCATTATCTCTAGCCGCTTTATCCTGTTCTACAGGGTCGCAGGCGAGCTGGATCCTATCCCAGCTGACTACGGGCGAAAGGGGGGGTTCACCCTGGACAAGTCGCCAGGTCATCACAGGGCTGACACATAGACACAGACAACCATTCACACTCACATTCACACCTACGCTCAATTTAGAGTCACCAGTTAACCTAACCTGCATGTCTTTGGACTGTGGGGGAAACCGGAGCACCCGGAGGAAACCCACGCGGACATGGGGAGAACATGCAAACTCCACACAGAAAGGCCCTCGCCGGCTCCGGGGCTCGAACCCAGGACCTTCTTGCTGTGAGGCGACAGCGCTAACCACTACACCACCGTACCGCCAAACACTAAATCAACAGGAACAAAATATACCTGCTAACTTTGTCAACTCTGAAACTGAAGTGACCTTAAAGTACAATTAGTTTTCCGGACGTGTGTGTGTGTGTGTGTGTGTGTGTGTTCAGTAATGCAGTCGGAGGGTGTGTTGTGATTCTGATCGATTCAGACGGGATTAGTGATCTGTTTATAAATCACAGAGACATGTCCGATCAGACGGGACGAAAAGAACCTGGATTTATTTCTACTGCTCAGTTTATAGACGAGAAAACACGCCGTGATCTTTCCAGACACTGAGTGCAGGCGGCCTGTAAATATTAATCACGTAGCAGGTTTGGAGTAAAATCCCAGGAATACTCCGGGAGTAACTACAGCACACACCTCCACACGGAAACTAATCCCATCTGAATGAATTGAAACAAAACTTCACCTGCTGCCTTAAAAATGTGAGTAAACTCGACTTATAACTTACAGACATGAGCCAAATAAACATCAACAAAACTCCCAAGTAATGAAGATCAGGGATTAGATGAAGTTCAATTTTTATAAACTTGACTTAAATATCCAAACCTTGTCATGACAGTTGGAGTTAAAGGGAATGAATACGTTTACATAACGCAGCATAACACGTCTGAAAAACACGACTCTCTGCTCCTCCTACTGCAGGACGCTTCAGTTCCTCATCCTTCTCTCTATTTTTTCTCCTTGCAGCGATGCTTTGTTAAGCGTATCTCTGACATATCGCATGTAAAGATCACAATACGTTATGACGCGCCTTTACGACGCTACCGCAGACATAGCACTGGCATGTCACTGAATTTATGAGAGGCGATGCGTGTCTGACACTTCTGACGGTGTCACTGCAGATTTTATCGTTAAAAACTTGTAATAAAACCTGACTAGTGCATGTCTTTCTTTTCCTTTCCAACTTCTCATTATATTCAACCCACTGATTTAATTAATGAACATCCGCCAGTGTCTGAAATCTCCTTAAGCGCACCTGATTGAGCCCGAACACTGAACCCGTGTCTCACCTTGACAGGACAGACGAGTACCAGAACAAGGCAGGATTTAGAAGTGCTCTCTGATAGTTAGTGTGCTCGCTCATGCTTCAAATCCTTGGTCATGTTTCGTTAAGCAGCAGAATGTGGTGGTTAAACCGAGTGTAATTACTGCACACGCTCTGACTCTGGTGAACTTCAGGATGAAACCGAGCGCAGTGTTTTTTTTCTGAGAGGTGCCGAGGGCATAAATCACGCTGAAATGTGTTTATGCTGCCTGTTTAAGTGGAGCGAGGAGGATTAGCTTAAACACAACACCAGGGCTTTTTTTCTCTCACATGTGAAATGTGCTGTTACATTCCCGATGTCACTGCCCAAAAAAAGAATGGCATGCGGCGGCATGAATCACGAGGTGACGGTGTAGGAGGAGGAACGTCAGGGTTCAGCGGGGAGGAACATCAGAAAATGACATTTACAGTCTGACACTGAACAGCCTGCACCGAGGAACTGAACGGTTTCTGAATTATCCACCATGTTGAGAGGACAGCACCACGATCAACACACACACACACACACACACACATCAAACCTGATAAAAGAAAAAAACACTGAGAAAAAATATACAGAAATTATGTGCTATAAAACACAGAGAGAGAGAGAGAGAGAGAA